>NW_025109784.1:501039-530851 GCF_011392965.1 Frieseomelitta varia
TTTTTTTTTTGTGAAAGTCAAGCCCCGACTCCTTTTGTCGCGTGCAACGCGGTCGTGACGTGTATACGTGGACTTTTTTCTTTATTTTTTTTTTAAGAAAGAAACAGAAATAAACGCGCGCACGCTCGCGCTGAGAAAAAGCACTATTACTGCAGATTGATTCAGAGTCATTAAAATTAAAATTTCTCCAGGACGACTCTGAATTCTCTCTGTTCGTAATCGGCCGTGTGTCCATGACAATTTATCATTGAAGATTCTTGTTTTGCACTTGGTAACTCGCACTTTTCTGTTTTTTTTTTTTTTTTTTTAACGTAACGAGTCTCTATTCCGAACGTCCAAAGTAATTTCCATTCATCTCGTTTGGGACGAGAGCCACGTGTTGCGAACAATTTATCTTCGACAATAAAAGTAATTTTTATTCTCTGAAACTCCATTCGTACGTGACTTGCCGCGCTTTCTTCCTTTTAATGTTATTCTCAACATCCGAAATAACAAAATTTTCTAATGTTTGCACGTGTTTTCGATTGGACGGCCAGAAACTATGCACAAGCAGCTGTTGAACACATTTCAAATTGCAGTCAACACGTTCGAACTGCAGAATGTTTCGAATAATTTCTTCAAAGCTGTTTTCCGGAAAAATCCCGGCTAGGTCCGGTCGATTGTTACTGCCACTAAGTTGGTAATTGGGGTTTTCCCCCGCCTAATATAGGATTAAGGGATAGTACAACCACCTGTAGACGGCAATTCCAACAGGATGTACCGCTAGCTGTTTCGTAAGGACATTTACAATGAACCACCAGCAAAGTTGGCCCTCTTGCCTCAGCCAAAACGTGCCTTGAGCGAAAGTTTGTACCTTATGTTTGGACTTTCGACCTGCTGCGGCATTTTCCTCGGCAATTTTTTCGATTCTCTGGCTCACAGCTTCGTTCCTGGCCGTTTCTGGGTTCTTTCACGACCCACCAGGACCTCTGACTGTTTGTTCTGAGCCTTGGAGGTGCTTGAAACTCGAGCAGCAGGTCCTTCAAAATTTAGCAACAAGCGTCGATTAGTCTTCTTGTTCGGTTTCGTCGGCTCCATACAGCCCTTTGATGATCTGAAAATGTCGAGTCTCTTTTTTTTGATCAATTGAGATCTGACGTACCGTTGCACGCTACTATTTTGTGTCTTTCTAAACAGGAACTCAACTTGTAACTATAACTGTGAGCGACTTTGTAAATTTAATCTAACTGGGATTCATCATCAATTTGCTTAAGAAATTCATTTGACAAAGACGAGGAATTTTTATTCTCCGGCAATATTCATTGAAGTTCTCTTCAAACTTCTTCAACGTTTTCGATCAGACACGTACGCGGTAGAAAGAAAATTTCAACGCTTCAAGAAACGTGTGTATTTTTTTTTTCGCGAATAAACAATCGAGCAGAGACCTCGTTACCACGGCCGTAAAAATTTAAAATCGCCGAGGGACTTGCGTGCAACATGTTTCAGTTTGTCGAGCATAGAACGTAAGGAAAGTCACGTAGCCTAGCTGGCTGCGGTTTGCAATCTTTGTTTTATTGTTCACTCTAGCCACGCTGGTTCCAATAAACCTGGTCACTTCCACGAAATTTGTCGACAACTTTTGTTACTGCCGTTAGGCAGGCCCAATCGAGTGTGTCAAGTGAAATAATAACTTGATGGAAACTACAAGGTCATACCGATGGCCAATCGTCTCGAGAATGGACGAACCCTGAATCTTTTAACGAGTCTTCGAAAATATTCACAGGCCCATATGCGTAACACACCTTGCCAGGCCATTTACTCGCTGTAAACGCTGTGCCGTTATGACAATACCCCGTGCAAGTTGTCGGTCCACATGTTTGGCAAGTGCTCGTGGACAATCGATGGGCTTGGAAACACAACCCTGTGAAAGCCAGCTTGGGAAAGCTAGGATTGGCAGCCGGCATATGGCGACAGTCAGAGGCCGAGTCGAACCGGTAGCAGGTGAGTTTTGTGCGAGGCCACGATGGGAATGTTACGACTACCTGTCAGCCTACCTTCACCCACGATGCTCATTCCTGCCCATTGTTCGTCGCCCAACGACCGCCATTATCGGCCGCGCAGCTAGGAAGTTAGCTGCACGTTTATCAGTCTGATAATAAATTCCGCTTATCGCGAATTCCTATCGAAACGCCACTATCGAAGACGTCTGTGGATCGTTCGGTTCGATAGCTTTCTGCGAGGGGTCTCTTTCGGTGCTTGAAGCTGGGGGTTCAGTTTCACGCTTTAGTTTCCTACTATCTTATACCTTTTTACATTTATCCGATTGTTTATTAACATTTCGTGAAATGTTTTTCGAATAATATTATTAAATATCAAAGTTTTTCTTCCAGGTGATTTCATCTAGAAAGCTTTCCCTCCGTGTGTTCTCGCAATGCGTGCTGCAGCTTTTTAGATTTGATTGAAGAATTTTTCAGTTCTGTTTCAAGTCCATCACTGACTGTATGGGATTTCAGACCTGGATTTTCTCCGAACAATCGTTTTATCAAATATTCATCGTGATGAGAATTGGCACGTACAGAGCCAGCTTCGACTTGGGCCGGATTACCCGAAAAAGCGATGTTTACACGGTAGCGACGAAAGTGAGATCGTATCGACGCGAGTGTTACACGACTTTCTCGTATTCCCGCTGCGATTCGTCGTCGCGTAAGGTTCCCCGTAAAGCAGAGTCGACTCCATACTCGTTGCACGTACGAGTACAACGTCTCTCACCTCGAAAATCCAGGACGTGCATCGATCTCGCGCGTCCGTTTCACCAAAATCCGTTTTACCGCCGGCTATATCCCGGCGACGCGCGGCCTCGCTGCTCTCCTTCCCTCTCATAAATCTCTCGAGGTGATCGTGGCGCCACACGTGGCGTCACGGATCGCGCGACTCGATTCTCCGTAAGGCAAACTGGATGGCATCACGGCCTCCGGGCAAAGGGGGGGAGGGAGAGGATCTCCCGTCAGCAAACGCGGGAGAAATTGCACGCCCGATGCCGACGTCTATTCCCCGTAAACGATGGGAGCACCTTCCGGGCAAGAAACGCGAGAACGTCCCGCCTGCATCTGCCGTCCTTTTTACACGGCGCGATCGCGCGGCGATAAAACCGAAGGGACGAGCAGCGATCGAGCTTAGAGGAAGCTCGATCTCGACGTTGCTCGAGATGGTTTGATGATTCCCCATGTCGTTCTTTGCGACGGTGTTATTACGACTGTACGAGCCAGGAATACGTCACGGTCTATCCAAGAGGTTTTCAGCCTGATTCGAAGAGAACGCGGAGAATGCTGATTCAGAGTCGGAGATGATTTCTGCCGCACCGCGAGAGCGTCTTGTCGATCAGACTCAGTTGCAGATTCTCAGTCTGCAACGTGTTTACATCGTATTACTTGTACAATTTGTCGAATCTTCAGCTCTTAAAGAACTTCGTACTTCGTAGGAGTACGATTTTGCAAATCGAAATTTCAACCAGGACTCGATATCGTAACTCGAAGGAGGTTAAAGGAGGAAACGTTGAAGATGTTGAAAGTATCTGTCAATTTTTTTCAGTCCAACTCGAGTAAATAAGAAAATGGCACACTGGATACTTGTTGGGAAGATATATACATCAACGAAAATTGAATGATATTATTTGCTACAATCTAGTGATGCTCGGAAATTAATCGCTGGTGGATGACGCAAAGAAAGTTGGTCAAGAGCAGAGGGTTGAAGTAAATCAGAAAATAGCGCAACTTTACCAAACCACGTAGAACCATTCAATCGTGTAACAATTTCTTGCACGATTGCAGCAGACAATGAATGTAGAAGGTCGACGAATCTCGAAACAACGGATGCAACGATTCCCTTCGTTATCAGCACGTTTACTATTCCTTTCTTCGCGACGACCTTCGCGGTGGATTTCGGTCGCGTAGCGGTACCGGTCCCGTGACACGAGTAATATCGATCCTCCTCCATCCGCGTCGATCTCGCCGAATTGTCCTCCTCCTCCTCCTCCTCCTCCTCCTTTCGCTCCCTGCGTGTCGTCCGTGACACGGCTCCGTGTGTGCCTGTACGCGCACGTGTGGGTGTGTTTGTGCAAAGAGACGGCGCCTACGCCTGGCGCTAGCAGCGAAAGAAAGTGCGACCGGAGTCGCGAGGAGATCTCTCTGTCTCTCTCTTTTGTTCTTTTTGCTCTCTTGCCTCCTGTCGCCTCGCTCTCTAAATGATCGCCCGTGCTGGTTTTTACGCGCAGCTTGGCTGAGGCCAAGATGCGGGTGAGATTCGGGGCGAGGACGCGAGTCTCGGTTCCCCTCCACGAAGTCTCGTCCCGGAAACGAGAGGCCGCAAAAGGACGACCGTATCGTATCCCCGATACGTCGTCCGAGGACACCAACCGCGAACCCACGTACCATGCCGATGTAATTTGTCGTCAGCTCGCTGCTACGCGCCGATGAAAGATGTTGGAAAGTTCTGCCCCGCGACCCCGTGAGTACGTAACCGGGAAATTATGACGCCAGACACACTCACCGGGAGGATAACAACGAAGCGAGACAGCGTCGAGTCGAGAACCTTCAACTGCAGGCTACTCCGGAGGTAAATGGAGAGAGAAAGAAGGATTTCGAAAGCTGACGCAAAGCTCGAAAAGTGTTCTTGCTCGGAATAGCAGACGAGACAATGTTCGCACATCTGTTCGTGATGAACATTGGATCTAGATCACGATTGATATTGCCCTCTCCTTCGATTTGTAATCGCATCTCACGACGAAAAATGTTTCTCACATGTAATCTCAAAATGCGTTTGTTACAAATTGTTAATAAATTTATTGCTTTGTTTCGTTGCTTCTCGTTGGTAAGAAACGTAGATGTTGCACGTGTCTGTCGCGAGAAATTTCTTTTCCCTCGTTCGGTTCAGCAACCGTTTCCTCCGAGAGCGTTTCGCTTTGCGGAAGTCCTCGCGCGGATTTACACTCCGATAAAACTCGCCACTTGTCCCAGGGACATTTCATATTTCAAGCAAACGGGCCACCGTCGTAATTCAGGAAATTCGTCCTCGTTATCGCGGGGCCGCGGATAACTCGTTAAATTTAATTACCCCCGTCGACGGGTGGATGCGTCAGAGTGCTACTCGATCACCAACGGAACGAGCCGGTTAACATAAATTCGATGAAAAACATTTGTCTGGCGGCGGTTTCCTGGAAACGATCGACGCGAAACGCGGATGCCCTCCCTCGCCGTTGTCGTTGATTTACAATCGGCCGAGAATAAAACGGTCGTTAATAAGAAAGATTTTCGTTTCGGCAACTCGTAAAGTACCATCTTAACGTTCCCTATATCGCGGCTAATATTCGGGACAAGTAACGCGCGTGCACGCGTACACCTACCTTCCCCTGCCCCCTTCGTACGCGCGGAAGATGTACTCCGGGTGAAATAAGCGTGTAAATTACGAGCGTTCGCCTCTCACGGCCGTTCGAAGCTTCCTTTCTACGGCTGTTCCCTCGCTCGAGGCTGCTCGAGAGGCCTCTCCGCCGCTCCTCGTCTTCCCGTCGTGCGACGACGTCCTTTTAATTGAGCGGTTTAACGCGTCGTCGTAAACATTCCACCGGTTCCAGCAGCTGCGCCCAACCCGATCGCGCTCTCCTCTTTTCCCCGTTCTCTGTTCTTTTTAATCTCGCCACTCTCGATCGACGATTGAATGTTCGCTCTTTCGTCGACCTCTTCGAGACTCGAGTAAAATGTTTAAGCGAGTAAAACGATAAAGGTCTCCGAACGAAGAATTGCGTAACTGAAGTGAAGTGCTCTGGCTGTTGATTTCTTTCCGTATCCCTGCAAGCAGAAGGAAGCACCGCCCAAGGCTAAAAATCAACCAGATCCGTGAAACCTGAGCGACATACGACACGCTGTCCTGTCCCGGCTTCCGCACGCTGCGAGCTTCTTCGCACTGTTACGCGCGGCAGGTGCACGGCTCACATATTCCGCGTAAAAACTGGCAACCTGCCACGGTTCCGAACTGTGGACGCGCCACTCGATAAAACGGCCCGAGCCAATGCAACGTTTCATGCTGATTCGCGACTCTCCTATTCGAGAAGCAAGCGCGTTTCCTGATTCAACAAACGTACGAGTTTTCGTACGTTCTTTCTTACACCAAGTGTAAGTGTAATTTCGTTTAGATACGGAGGGCTGTAGAAGCTAATCGCGTTTAATTTTACTTGTTTGCATAAAGATACAAGTGACTGTACTGATCGTACCGTCGAGGGTGGCTTCTGTGTTCAATTTCACTGCAAACTTGTTTTGTGTCTAATCGAATGAGACTACCTTGTATCTTGTTTCGCGATCGATAAAATTTAATAAATTCTTAGAGATTTTTTAAACTTTATTGAAAACTGTAACTTTCTGATGAAACTGTAATTTTCCTGGTGAAAAGTCTGTTTTGTTAAAAACGGGAACTTTGAATCAGATTCGAAAGATGAATCGTTTGATCGCTCTGCAGTAGATCATCCAGAAAGGGTGAAATAAAATAAAACAAACCAATAAAGGAAGATATTCAAAAGAGTGTCCAACAGAAACATAAACTGGACCAAGATTCAGAGCAAGAATATTTAACATTCGAATTTCCAATAGCGGCAGTTCGAAGCAGGGAATTTAATCCTTTATCGTTACAACAGCAGTATTCTGTAATGGTTGCACAGCGAGAACGAAGGGAGCGTGAACGAAGAGGTTGATGCCACCACCCACGTTCCTTTTTACTTCGATGGATCCTCCGCTCTCTCGATAGCCTTGCAACTGAAAAACCAGAAGAGATCGTCCTCCGCTTTCCATTAACGCGAATAAAACTAAATTCGAAACCGGTCGAACGACACCCGTTCCCAACCACGAGAAGCACCGCGGCGTTCGTTCGAGAGTGACGTCGGCTATCCACGCATCCGTTTCCGCCGGTGGCGGCGAAAACCACGGCCTGTGTCACCTGTTCTCTGGAAGTGGCGCTGGAACCGTCGAGCTGTGACGTGGCCTGTGGGGGCAGCCAGATAAGAAGCGTGCACGATCGTGCAGAGCCTAGCCCCCCGGAAAAAGGGCCGCAAGGAAGTCGCTGCCCGGGCGATTCGCAGGTGACGGCCGACTCGATCGACGTCGAACCCGAGCGACTTGGGGGCCTAGGTTAGTAGGAAGGAAGTGAGGTCACCGGACCTTGGCCCACCTCGCTCGTCGAGTCGCAGCAGGTGTAAGTATGACTCGACCGCGCGGGGACCCACCGACACCGCTAATATCCACGGTATCGTGCCATGAACCGAAATCACTGATTGTTTTCAGTTACGAGCTTTCCTATAATTCAAGTTCTCGGGCTGGAAATTTTGACGTTCCTTTTTTTCCTTTTGCCGGGGTATAAAGTCGCATCGACATCGAGGTCATCAGCTACTGGGTACTTGTAGCCATGGTACACGTACATAGGTCTGTGTCCATTAAGAATCGGAGTGTTCTCCTCGGATGATTTTTGGAAGTCGGGAACAGAAACTGAAAAACGAAATATATTTTGAGGTTTACGTATTATACTCAGAGACTGAAACCGAAATATTGTGAGGTTTAGGTATTTGCTCCCATATTATCGTAATAGAACCGCTATTTGGGAAATCGGTTTTATATACGGTCATACCGGTATTTTCATACGTATTTTATCGGTATTTGATGTCTACAACGATAAAAATACCGAAATATATACCAGTATGGTACCGCTATACTGACGAAAACATTTTTCATTTTCTACGCACAGTGACTCTTGTTAATATTCGGACAACATGCTATTCAAAATATTGTTGTGAATTTCGATTGTTTATAATAGTAAATCTGGATTAATTTTTTAATAATATAATAGAACATTCGTTATAGTTTATAGTAACATAAATTTTATTTATTTATTGCGATACGTGTATAAGCGTCAAGAGTGTTACTTTGATGTTTCTCGCTTCTTGATCGAACCAATTTCCTATTAGAAATTGGCGGGCAGTTTGTACACCAATTAATTTACTATTAAATACTCTTTCAATTTAATATTAAAATTAATTATCTAAAAATTAAATTTTTTATGATTCATTTATTCTTAAATATACTACATTTTGATATAAATTTCATTTTATAAAATATAATTAATTTTTATTTATAAATTGACAATAACAATACATAAATATAATTTGAGTATATCCTATCGTTGATTATCAAATTAAATGACAAATTTACTTAAAAAGATTAAAAGGCCGCCATATTACTTTATTTTAACGATTCAACATTATAAAAATTTTATTCTCAAATTAACATAATAGGGTAACTAATCCTAGTATATTACTTAATTCTAACATATAATTCTTTCCATCGACGGTCTTCTTGTTCTATCTTTTTTCAAATAAAAAGTTTAGACAAAACCGAGTTTCGGTAGATCCATCTATCGTATTAATCCAAGAAGCGTAGAAGAGCCTCTCGCTTTCGTGAAAAAAATTCCAGATTTCCTGTCTGTATCGCGAGGAGGGCATCCTCGAAATTACACGAGGCACGTATCCCGGCCAGAGACAGACGGACACCCGTCGCGTCGATCGCCGAGTAAGAAAATCGGCGACTAGATGGATCGAAAGATGGTGGCGCCGTGAAAGAAAGGCGATTGCCAATCACCGAGACGGACGGCTCATACGAGCGTGCGCGTGTGCCTGTGTGCGCGGTGTCCGGCAGGGAGAGCGTTGTCGCCGCGCGGGACATTAGCGAGTTTCTTCTGCGGCAGCCGGACCCCGGGGGCAAAGAGGCGTAATGCAGTAACGACATTGATGATATAATCTCCCTTACTCGACGCGGTACACGCTAAGAGGGCCACACAGCGGAACGCAAGCATTGCGTGGTGTGCGTGGCACGGCTCGCGCGTGCCTTGGCTCGCGATGAGCTACCGACCGCCGCCCCGCTCTCTATCCCACCATTTATCCCTCTCTCCCTGCCAACGGCCCAGGGGAATCGCCGCATGAAACGAGAAACTAATCTTCTCCGCGGTCCCTTATGAACCGGCCGGCTTGATTGTTTTATTTCGCCTTGCTGCTCTTCTTGCACCGAGCTGCTACGTGCTTTCGCTTCGTCTCGCTACTGTACAGGTAGACCGAGAAGTCGCGCTTTACAGAACGTACGATTCCGTTTTGTCGGAATTGAGGGTCGATCGACGCGTGTTCTCTCGAAAACGGCGACGTGTCGTTTTGAAAATTTCGTCAGTGAATTGTAAAAAAAAGCGCGTAGAAGTACATTCGTCGGTTCGATCACTTTCAACCTTCTCTCTGCGAGTTTCCCTCGAAGCGGAGAATTTATTCAGACTTTAACCTCTTGCGCTGGAACAACGTGCAATGATATTTTGTGTCCCGAGTTGCAACATTTTCTCAGTTTTAAGTATATTTAAATGTAAACCCAGGCAAAACAAATGATAAGTTTAATACTTCTTGTAGAAACAGATAGGTTCTGATACTAATACGCGTCATCTGTCATTAATAAGTAGAACTGTGTATAATTAATAAGATCGAACGCTCCTCGTGAGCTTCTCTTTTTATGCGACAACTTTTACCGAACAAACGTTGTAAGAGCATGATCAAACATACAATTGTCGTCCAAACTATACGCTTCGTTAAACCACAATTTCATCACTTCTTAATAATTTCTATCCACTGACATACTGATGAGTTCAGAAGAAAAAGAAAGCGACGAATTATTGTGTACTGGCCCGGTCACTCGTTATGGTCCGCGAACCAGTTGCCAGCGCCAAGGGGTCAGGCGGGTCTGCGAATCGTCGTCAACGTCTCAAATCAGACGATCGACCTCACAAAGAGGAGCTCTTGTCACTTGCGATTTTATACGATACGGCCATAATTGTTGCGTAACAGCGGGAATTTATCGCTGGATCGCTACCGGAATCCTCGAGATGGTTCTCGCCCTCGCGAAGATTCAGAGAAGGCGAGGACGTTTAACTGATGGTTCCCTCGTTACTTTCCACCCGAGTTCGTATAAATTACGACGGAATAGCTTCATCTACGCCACGGTTCAACCTCCGGGACACGTAGCCAATTCTTCCCGTCGGGAACGGGCGTGCAGAGAGTTTCTTTTCAGCCTCGTGGCCACGCGGAATTATCTCTTTGATGGAAATTTTATTTACGAGCCTGTCCGAGCGATACGCATTCGTTCAGCGTGCAGAGATTGCCGCTGCTCTCGCCAATTATCGTTTCTCATTCGAGGATCGTTCGTTCTGTCGACTTTCCTTCTCGCGGATACTTTTACCGACCCGGGTCGTTTCGCCTCGCGCGGTTGTGTCCGATCGCCGGGAAAAAGGAAACGTTGCTCGAGAGAGTTTGTTTCGTTAAATGCGAGGGACGCGAGACTGAAAGGCGAGGTGGTGAAAAGATTTTAATACGTAGTAAACGATGAAAGAGCTGGAAGATTTTCCTGTCTAGTTTGTTTCTTTTTTTTTTTTTTTAAACTAAAACATTAAAGTGAAAACAATTAAATTTAAGTTCAAACGTGATTTTTTCCATTCTTTCGATTCCGTTAATTTAAAAAAAAAGAAAATTGAAAAAATGTATAATAAAGAATTGCGGAATTATTTTAATAGGAAGTAATACAAAATATTACTTGTTATGTCGAATTTTTACTGGCGCGAGATTTATATTTAAACGAGAGCCAAGGGAAAAGTAGAAACTCTTATCTCCGAACTTCTTTTCTCCAAAACGTGAAGAAAGACGTTTGGCAATATTCACGTTCGCTTTCGACGAGTATTAAACTCTAGATACTACGAACGCGAACCGCCTCGAAAAAGAAATCGTTAATTAGAACGAGTTAATCGTCTGCTAACCGGCGAACGATAAATGTCAGAAATTCGATATTACGGTGGCTGCGTAATCGCGCGAGAAACCGGACTTTCTCCTCCGCGATGGAGTTTACGAGAGATAGTTCGGTACAAGCCGAGAAGAATTGTTTTACGAAGCGGTAGGTAACGCCGGCAATCGAGCTGATAACCGGCGCCGTTATCGATCCCCGGGACACGGGTTTCCAGTTCGAGTTGTTGGAAAAACTATCCGGTGAAACTATCCGCGATCGCGAAGCTCTCCAGAAGCAGAAACACGCGTAACGAGATCCTGTTACTTCTTGCATGAAACATTGTAAAATGCTGTAACGTGCATCGGGGCTACACGTAGGCTTCGCGGGTGGTTATCTCGTAGTACAACGAAAATGAAGAACAGATCAGCCGAACTGTTTGTTTCAACACGAAGATTCGAATTCAACGCAGTTTTTCAACTCGAAAACTCAAACGACGAAACTCTGGAGAAAGGCAAAAGTCCGATGATTAGCGGTATTTTCGTGGGATCGATTGGCATGTTACTATTCTCCGAAGTATTTCTTTCAAGATGAGAGAGAAAGATCGTTTTCGGAAGCTGGCTCGACTTCGGGAGACGAACACGCTAAAAGTAACGACCGTGGTGCCGGCGATCGTTCCACGTGACGTGAATTTCCATTCCGCAAATACTCTGTCGGGTAACTATCGTTGGCTCATGGCGCGAACGAGACGCGGGGAGTCCGTGAATTACGCCGAGGACCGAATAAGGAGGCGAGGCGAGCACTGAGAGCTGGCCGATCCTTCCTCTCGGATACCTTCTCTACGCCTTCGAAATAGCTTTATCGAGGAACGATCGAAGGTCCCGCGGGTCGTAACCTCTCACGGAGGACCGGATTGAACCCGGTGGCTACCAGGTGATCGACCACGCCTCATCACTTTGCTCGCTACCGAGGCGAACCAGCCGAGGCGGACCAGCGGCCGCGAGATGCAGGAAGAAGAGCGAGTGCGAGAGCCTGGTGTGTGCCTGCTTATGATCGTCATTATCATCATCATCATCATCATCATCATCATCATCATTGTGCCTCGAACCGAACCGGCGGTCACTCAAGGTCAGAACTCTAGGCTCTCGCACGATCCGCCACAGTCTTCTCGCTTTCTCGCCTCGCTGTTCTTCCTTGCTCCTTTATTTCTCTACTAAAGTGCACATCTTCAGAAAGGTGAATCTTACGTCTCACGTGTGCGCACGGCGCTGTGAACGGGAGGGTATCGACGATGATGGCGTGTGGGTGTAAAAGGGAAGGTGAATTTAGCAGGGCACGGTGCAAACTACACGGCATCGGTTGTGGTTTGTACTAATTGTGGTTCCCCGGCGATAGTTTGCCAGGGTAATTGTCTTCCACGAGCAACACGTTCGCTCGTTGGATCTCAACAGCGTTGGGTCTCGGTGTTTTCGTTCTGGCGAATGAAACTGTAATAATCGGCGAAAGGAGAAACAATCGCGAGGTAATATCGCGAGTCAGATTTTTCACTCCATCTCTCCTTCTAATATAATGCGAATGGAAACAACGATTAAGAAACTATCACACCGTCGAGGAGAGTTGTTTGAGAAAACAGGCGAGAGATCGGCAAGTTGGTAGATCGTCGTGTGCCGGCGGAAACGTCGGTCGAGTGTTTGGGCCAACGAGGAGGAGGCGCGAAAGATCGTCGAATCATCGTCGAGCCACCCACGGGTTTGAAAGAAAAAAAAAGAAAAAAGAAGTATCCTTCGAGGTATCGTTCGTCTCGCGACGAGTGCACTCGAAACGAATCCTACCAATCGAAAGCCGGCGGCTATTAATTCCGCAGGATCGACAAAAGGAAACGAAATCGATCCGGGTTCGGAGGCAATCAACCAGTGGCGTTCGTCGACGACAGCAGGCGCTCAGAGAGAATTCACTGTCGCGCACCTTATGGCCTTACGGGTTGAATAGCTGTCGAGTCACGGCGCGCAATGTGCACGCGCCTTAATTAAGCTTATTTAATTACCTTTGCACCGTGACCGTGAAACTGTTGCCACCTATTTAACGATGCAACGCCTTTGTTTCGTAAGCCTGCCCGCCTGCTGTTTATCAGCGCCGAAAGAATATTTGCATGCGTTTGCATAAGCTTCACTCGCCCGTCGCGTTCCATTTGATTACGTTTCACAACGGCGACACTGCTCGACGGTGTAAAATAGCTCCAAAAAGTTGATTCAACGCAGGTACATACGTACACGCAAATATTAAAGAAATGATGGTGATTCTATTCTCGATCGAGTTGAAAGGAGTGGTTAATTAAAAGTCGAAGGGTTTCGCGATCGATGGGACGAATCAATTTCGAAAACGTTCGTCTTGCGTCAACGACGAAATCGTGACCGACCCTACCCGCGCGACATTACCGAACGAAACGACCGCAGCAACGTTTGGAAATTATCCAAGTCGACCGAAGTAGCAGTTTACGCCCATTTTAAATTACAGGTACGAGAGCGCTGGCTCGATTACGCAGTCGACTAGAAACAACGAAATGCAGATCCGTGATTTCTTTTTTCCAGTTGAAGGCTGATCGCGGAGGCTCGGTGGATTCGATGGAATCGAATCAATTCGACTCAAGCTGATAGTCGAATCTCGCGCACTCTGTAGTCGTACGAATTTTCGAATAACACTCGGAACTTTAGAACTTTAGGTAAATTGTGAAACTCGGTGGCGGATAACGATTAGCAACGATTAGGCCTGTAGCCAACGCTCGTTCTTGCCAGTCGGATAGTTTTCAGCCAAAAGCAAATAACGCAGCGACAACCTGCCCTCCTTGTCTGTGAAACGTGTTAACAAAATCGAGCATCCGAAGGATGTCGCCGCGCGCGCCACGCGATCGTGCCACGCAAATCATTCGAGCCGGCATTGCACGCCGCGAAATATTATCAACATATTTCCGAGTGATCAGCGCGGAAGTGGAACGTAGGCGCAATCACCGAGCCGAAGAGGAGAGAACGAAGAACGAGAAGAGGAACGAACGAGATGCTTACGTCAGTTTTCTGATCGTGACTGGCTCCACCCTACGTTACCGACCGAGAGAGGCCGGACCGTGCCATTATTACCCTATTATATCTTGCATAACAGTAACAGTGAACGAAGTGAGCTATTACGCTGCTCGTCGTGGGGGTGGATGAAAGAAAAGAGGAGAAAGGAGGCCGTCTAGGCGGCTCGACGATCGCGAGCCAACTGGGGGTGGCGGAGGGGGAGGAGAAGGAGAAGGAAGAGTCGCCGTGGGTCGATGCGCCTACGGAAGGTGTCGGTGAAAAAATGATCATTCGCCGTTCACGCCGCTTCTAATCGATCTGAACTTGCACCTCCACGGTATTCAAAGAAAATTGGATCGCTAGACATTATCATGCTTCTCGGTTGAACGACGATGGTTCTCTTCAATTAAAAAAAGATTATTCTTCGTCGTCTCCTTTACTTTCCCAAAGATACCAGATTGGACCAGATTCGTACTCGCGAGCTTACTCTATCTCGACAATGAATGATCCACGCTTTATTCGATGATCGAATTTCGATCACGGGTGAAATGGTACCCACGTTCAAGCTGAATTTGGACAACATTGAACGGAATCAATTGGAGTTCTTCAGTGGAATTGACGTGTCATTGGCACAAAACAATGACGAATTAATTAATTAAAGCGATGTAAACGACACAGGAGGAGCCGGTTGTCAGTTATTAATTGCCCCGTTGGGGAATCCTAACGGTGCCTTTTTCTTGCCAATACCTGCGGCAAGCATTCTTGTCAGGGATCGTGTATCTCTCGCGTGTCAATGAAACAACGAAACTAGCCGGATTGTTTCAGCGTTTCGTATTGTCGTGTACACGGTCGACCGGGTTCGTGGCGTTCCAAATCGAATCGGAGATCTGTTCCCGATCTGTCGTGGGCGACTTTTCGAGCCACCTCTCTTCCTCTCCTTCTCTCTTTCGTCCTCTATTCTCGCGCACACGTAGATTCATGTACGTGGACGCGAGCGTAGATATCACGGAGACAAGAAGAGGAATTTGAAATCGGTCCTCCCACCTGTCACAAGCCAGCACCAGTCACGATACATCACGTTTATCTACGGATAATCGATTTATATCGTCGCGACGCCTCAAATTCCTCTTGGAAACGGAGTCCTCATTCCCGTAGACATCACGCCCCCTCTCCCTCTTCTCGAAATGCCGGAAGAACTCTCGAAGATAGTTTCTTCTTCTCTGCATCCTCTATTTCGCCATCGTGTCGCCGTCGAGTCTCTTCAGATATCGAGAGAGATTATTGTAAATTCTTCCGGAAGAATAACGCCTCCGCTGAAGGACGAGACCACCTGTCCTCTATTCATCACGTTTCGCGGTCATTACATTGTGAAAAGGAATTTGAACCGGGAACGAACCAGATCTACCTTCAGAAGAATAATTTTTAGAGACGCGAGGAAGAGCGAGCTTCTCTCCGTGAATTTCGAGACGAAAAACTGTTTCTCGTAAATAATTATATCTTTCCAAGCCGCTATCCAAGTTATCGGTATTGTTATCGGAGATTCTTCGAGATCGCATCTCCGGAATCCCATCGAGATTCGAAAGATCGACCGACACCTGACCTGTCGTCGCACGCCGGAAGAGGAAGCCGACCCACGAAAGAGAGTACCTCTTGTCATTCACTCGTGAACACGTGTGCGTAAGCTATTAAAGCGTGCAACACGTGCGGCGATCTCGTAAATCTTCGAATTTCCTAGCGGCAGGTCTTTGCCCTCAACGATTTCCTCTGCCGACAGTTTTTGATACTTTGTACGATCCTTAATAATAAATAAATCTCTTCCTCGAATTGCGCAATTGTGAAACAGAGCTAGGATATTCCGACATACGTTTCAACGGTTGCCGAAACTAATTCCATTTAATCTCGCGTCTGTCTGTGACTGACACACCGCTACAAAATGTCGCTACGCTTGTCGAACAGGTTACCGTAGTGGAAATTCCTCGACGTTTTTAATTGAATCGTGTCTCTGGAACGTCGAACGCCCACCGTTCGCTCTCCCGGCCGGGCGAAGATTGAATAGCAGAAAAGGCAGCCAACGTACTATCAACAATATCGAGTATGTAAATCCATCGAGGATCCTTCTCGAGCGAACCATCTCTGCTTTCATTCGGAAATATATGTGGTGCTCAACGGCTCACCATTCGTTCGTGAATCGGCCGCGTGTCAGTCGTCGTGTAAGCGAATCGGAGAGGAGAGAGCGTAGGTAAGGATCGCGATGAATTCGTAGAATGGAACGGATGTTGGGCAACTGTGGAATGGTTGGCAGGTGCCGCTCCGAGGTGGGCGTCGTTTTACGCCAAATTCGATACGAAAACCAGCGTTTCTGTTTCCTTTCTCACGACGACGATTCCTTTACCTCTTCCTCGCGTTCCTCCTACGTCGTCACAATGCAAAGGGACTTTCTTTTTTTTCATTTTCGTCGAGGAATTCCTTCGAAACCAGATTCTTTTCCTCTCGTTTTTTTTTTCTCTCGAATCGTCGATCTTTTTCCAACGCTGGATTTTTCTGTGAACAGGGATACATTAGTATTCGATGTACGATAGTAAGGAACAAAAGAAAGCGGCGACCACGTGTATATAAGAAAGAGTTTATCTGTTGGTGCAATTTAGACTAAAATAAATATATCCAAAAATACGTAGAGAAGCAGAGTCTAATTGTTTATTAATTATATCAACATTTTCGGAGCAGTGAAACATTTAGTTTCGAACTGCCACGAAAACCGGTGACAACCGCCAGTCGGAGCCGGTGGATCGTCTCTTTCCAAATACAGCGAGCGTTCCCGAGTCCACATTTGGGCTTCTATCCGAGAAGAGCTACGTGAACCGGCAAAAAAAAAAAAAAAATGTAGGTTCCTACGGGGACGTTGCAGGTCCGAAAGATCACGAACCGGCGCATATGGAGAGGCCGTGAAGCGGATGAGGGGTCAGAGTACTTCCTACACGCGGTGCTTATGGGGTACACCCATACGCGCGCGATTATGTGTGGGCTTGGACTTGCGTGTGGGACATCATAGAGGCAACGCACCACCTGTTGAATCCCCGGGGAGGGTGAACGTTCGACGAAGACAGCGGGGACAGAGCAAGGCAGAGAGAAAGAGAGAGAGAGAGAGAAGAAGAGGAGAAGAGATTCGATTCACGTGTCCCACCTTCGTTTCGTCTCTTTCTTCCGTCTCTCCTCTTATCCGCGGCTGGTTCACTCGGTTCCTTTTGCGTTAGTCATCGTTGCCTTTCGCAATACTTATTATCTTCTTAAATGAACCAACGGCCAACGCTGCTTCGGGAGCCACGGCGCGGCGGCTTCGGTAATTGGCCACGATGCGTCCGTGGATAAGCAAAAAGGCCACGAATGTAAATCTGCCGCCGTGGCAAAAGTATCCGGGCGAGGGCGTCCTACGACCGGTAATCATTCTAATTAAAGCGAATTATCCTCCGTGGCCCCTTAGAGGTGGTTGAGACGCAACCACGGAGGGCAGGAAGATTCTCGAGACTTTTTGGAGATTCGCGGATGAATGGCGATGTTTGTTTGCGCGTCGAGTCTCGTTTGTTCGAGAGAGAGGGAGAGAGAGAACGCAGCTCCGCGATATTTTTCTGCGTTGTTCGAGGAACGGGCACTCGTTAAACCGAGTGTTGTTCTTTCCCAATCCGTACGCTTTGCAAAGAGAAGAAGAAAATTCGTGTACGAGAACGACGAGAACGATCGACGCGGAGTAACGAGCGAACGAGTAAAATAAAACCGTCGACACGGAAGGTTTATCGACTCGAAGGCGCCTCGACCCTGACCGAACGAAGACGTCTCTCGAAGACGTCGGACAGGAAAGTTTCCACGATGGTTAAACGAGAGGAACAGTTTTCCCATCGGTGGGATCCCAGGCGTGCGGAGGTGGGCCCGGCATTTGTCTTATTAGAGGAAATATATTAATGTCGAAACGCATTACGTCGTACGTCTGCATCAACCTGTCGTGTCGAGAGCCAACGCGCACACGCTTGCACACACTTGCGGCGTTACACGTCCCCGGTGCCCTCGAGCCTGTAACACGTAAACGCACATCGACGGGTCGGTGTCAGCGTGTGCGCACCGTGGGCACAGCGAAGCGCACGATTACGCGCCGCCACGATCGTCTCTCTCTAACGAGCGTTATTCGATAATATTGAAATTTAACGAGCCGCTCGTGAACGGCATTAACGAACCGCCGGTCCACCGGTATTAATTAAAATATAACGAGACGAGTAATTATCGGGAATCGCGGAACGATTCAGGGAGGCGATCGGTGATTCGAGACGGTGATCCTTCTATCTCTCTTCGTTTTCTATCGTTTGATCGATATCTAAAAAAACTGATCAATCACGGCTCTTCCGAGCGCGTCGATGCGTGGACGTTCCCTTGGGAATCCATCGGCGGACTCTCGTCGAATAAATGACTCGCGTAATTTACGAAATCGTTTTCCATCGTTTTCCAATTGTTGCCCGCTTCGCCGGCATGGCGAGGAATGATTCATCGTCGAGAGAACGAGGTACATTCTCGGTGTTTGCGGAGGATTAATCGACCTACGCCGAAACAACCTTTGGATACAGTTTCGCTCTACGTTGGAAAACGTATCGTCGACGACACATACTTGATTTCGGTTGTCCATAGACATTAATATAAATAAATAAAATTTGTTGACACTGGAACAACTGTATTAAATTATACCACGTATAGATCATTATAATTTGTACGTAGATTAAAACAAACAGATTTACGCGATCGTGCTTCTGTCCAAAACAGAAATTAATATGAACGTCTGACGAGAACAGCCGTATCTTCAAACGAAATCCGAAGTCTGAAATCCGACTGTTATAGCCACATTAATAAAATTATGATACTATAATATGATAACAAAAAATTACACAATTATCTGTGATACACATATAAAAATAATACAATCTTTACATTTGACTGTCATTTTAAATATTCCCCGCCGGGAAAGCGTTGAACGTTGAATAAACGTTCCTCTACATCGTTTCAAAGTTATTCACGACCAAGTTTGACGAATCACGAGGTAAATTACCCAGTCGAGTCGAACGGAAGCCCCGATTCTCGTCGAAACTGACAACGAGGCATATTTTATCGAGAGAAACGATACCGAGCGACGTATCATCGTCGAGATGAGAGGTGATATCGCGTTGGAAACAATAAAGCGCAGTCCGCCGGAGTGAAATCGCGGCTCGGATGGAGGCTGGGCCAGCAAGAGGGTTACCTGATTCACTGTTGAAGAGTACCTGCACAATACCTGCAACGGCGTGGGCGCGCGAACCGCCTGGCCGCGTCTCAACCTGCTGAAACTCGTTCCGCGGTGGGGCCTGACGAGTCTCTACCACGAGCCAGCGAGAGTACGTCGGCTTCCGAGGACAACGGGCTTCTCGCGGCTGTCCAGCTTACCGGCTTCGAGCTGCGGACAACGCGTAAAAGCGTGGCGAGAGGCCACGGAATCGGCGCGGGTCTCGACGCGACCGAGGCGTATAAACCAGGATTATGGAGCGTCATAATTCTCGTCTGGTCTGACGATCGGCTTCCCCGCTCAGACGACGAGTCTAAAAACCTCGTCCTGTCTGACTTTGTCGGCAATGCAGAAGCCTGATAATGAGCTTCTTTTTGTTTTATGTGGCTAGCGACGTCGCCATCCGGGGGAACGATACTTTTGTATATTGATGTTGAATTGTTTTACAGACCTTTGTAGAGGACTTTGCACGCGATGCAAAGTATAATAAAGAGCGACTGTAATATTCCGTGAATGCACAAGTCCTCTTTATCCACACCCTCTGCTTCCGTTCGATTTTTCTTCCGCTCTTTACGCGTGTAAATTCACTCACGGTCAAACGATGTCTTTTTCTGGTCAACGATCTCGACGTCGATCGCGAATGTACAGAAATATTATGAATCAAGAGCGGAAAAAATTCTAGAAAGTCCGAATTCACCAAAAATTATCGTACCGATTAACAAACAACTGGAGCGCCTTAACAATTCCACGACACGCGTGCGATTGGCAAAAGTCGGGCAGCAGACGAGGAAGGACGGTTCGGCGCGCATTGCACGCACAATGCCAACCCGCGAGTGGTAATTTGTCCGAGATGGGTCATTACGAGCGCAAGACCTTCGCCTTTCCTCTCTGACGAGGCCTCATCCTCGCGAGAAAGCGAGACCCGCTGACCTCATCGCGAACCGTGGCCGTCAAAACATGCGCGCGCGAGCCCACTTCGGATCTCTGGTAATTTCGGCAAGAGGCAAGAAAAAAAAAAAAAAAAGAAAAGAAAAGAAAAGAAGAAAAGAAGAAAAAAAAAAAGAGAAGCGGGCGTAAAACGCATCGAGGCCCCGAAAGAGTGGCACGGTAGACAGATATACGTGGCGTGCGGAGCAGCTTCCACGCCACGACGGTCAAAAGCCTTCGTTCCATTTCGGTGAAACGGACCCCGAGACACTGACACACTCGGCGGAGCTTAAACCAGTCTGTGTCCAACGTCTGGGTGGAGCTGGAATTTTTCGGGTGGCTCCGGAAGGTTAATTGGTTTGATGGGGGTCGAACCATGTGCTGTGTTGCGTAAGGGTAGCGTACTCGTTGCCGAGACTTTTTGCGCTTGAGCGCTGTCATTTTTACAGTTACACGGCGGGATATTAAAAAAATCGCAGATTCCGAAATGTTGACGCGCACGAAAGGAACGTCAAGAGACGAACGAAACGAGACGTTCGATGAATTTACTTTTCCCGAGAGCTGTTGTCCCATTTACATTGTAAATGAACGGCAAGAAATTGAAAATTTCGTAATGTTTTCGGAACTTTTCGGTAATTTGTTAGTGGCGGTTCGACAATTGTATAGAAACCAACAGTGAAATTCCAATCTGCTGCAGTCGTAAATTCTCCTCTTGATTACACGGAGAAACGCGTCCTCGCGTGCGTTGCTCATAAGAGGCAATCGTGTCCAAAGTAACGCACGAGGGATTCTTAAAACGTTCGCGGGCGAGATTGCGCCAAATGGAAGTCGGACAGTGCTAATTGAGAAATACAGATTCGTGTGAACAACACGGAAAACGTAGAAGGAGAAGGGAAGGGCGCAGAGAGAAAGAGAGAGAACGAGAGAGAGGTGAAGGGAAGGACAGACGCGATAAATTCGATCGTGCGGGACAAATTGCCAATAAAATTGGCGTTCGTGGCGATGGACCGACACGCACGTAGCTGGCCTTAAGTCACATAATTTCGTTCGTAACTCACCTGTTTTCGCGTGTATCGGCCGAAATTTTAACTTACGCCGGCCATTATCCCTGTCCAGCTGGCCCGTTCGAGGAAAAGTTATTGCCGCTCGCGCGTCGCACGGTAGAGAACCGACACGATAGTGCAACCTCGAGAAACTTTCGTCCTGCGCCGTCTGGATCGATGCACCGTCCGTTTGGTCAATTAGAGATCGACGCCCGTCCGTAAAAGCAACTCTGTGCACAACACAAATTTCGCACAAAATTGAGTCGAGCGATTTTGGAATTCGTTCAAGCGCCCTGAGGATCCTCGTTCGTGATCCTCTTTATTTTTCAACGCAAACGTGCAGAGTCGCGCGACATCGAAATATTTTGAAAATTCCGCGCGAATGAATTCAGATACGAAGATTTAAATATTTCGGAACAAAATTGAACCAAGTGTTTTAAAGATCGAGACCCTCTTTACTTCTTAACACAAACCTGGCGCGTATTCGTACGGATGTTTTAAAAATAAATCTGCAACAGAAACGGGAATATTTCACATAAAATCGAGCAATTTGGAATTCCTTTAGATGCCCCGAAGGTCCTCGTTCGAGATTCTTTTTTATTTTTCAACGCAAACCTGAAAAACGTATTCGGACGATATGCCACAAAATATTTTCAAAACAGATTTACAGTAGAGATAGGACTAACCGAATCGAATCTTCCATGCGTTCTTATTTCCTCTCTTCTCTTTTCATTCTGTATAAGCTATCCGATCAGCGAGTTCGAATTTTTTTACGACAGGCCGAGTACATTACCAGACGTGATTATCCCATGCGATTTACGGCGCGTCCCAAGGCTTCGCTCTTTAACGAGGAATCGAAGATACTCTCTCACAGAGAGAGTCTCCGGGGAATATCGAGATGAACGCATTAAAGAGACGTCGGGGAATGCAGCGGGTCTCTCGCGAGCCGTTTACAAGATCGGAGAAACGCGGCTGAATCATCGTCGCTCGCTTGCGAAAGCGCGCTTTCCGCGGCTCGTTCTTCCGACGAATGCGCGCCAGTCCTTAATTAGTTTCCTCTCTTTCTTTCTTTCTCGCCCCAACTTTCCTCCCATTATGGAGAACGTATCGATGCACGAACGTATCGAATCTCGAACGCGAGACGCATCGCGTTACGCTCGAAGGTTGTAAGCTGAAATTGACAATTTCACGTCAGCTTCTCGTTGTCTGGCCGCGGTCTCCGACGCCCACGCCCGAGCGGAGTTTACAGGTGCGGCTGGCAACCTGTATCTTCGTTCTCCACTCTGGCTGGATGCGCACGCGTGTTCTACACACACGCGCGCGCGTTCCGAAGCGTGCGACGCGTGATATACTCGGCTCTTGTCCGCCTCGTTACGCTCCGACAGAGGCTGGCTCAGCTCGTTTCGGCCGCATCATCCGGAATTCCTTCGCGTCTCCATTCCCTTCCTTTCCTCCTACTTTCTTTCGTTTCTCTCTCTTCTTCTTCTTCTTTCAGCAATTCCTTCTACGATGAAATCATCCTACGAGGGAAAAATCGAATTCTTTTTTCAGAAGTTTTTTTAGTCACAGGTCACCAAACTGAAGCTGTTGTTTGACGTTCGTCGAACGTTCTTTTCGTGAGATCGGAGGTGTTCTTTCGAAAGTAAATTGAGACTTTTAGCGGGGAGAATAAAATATCCCATCGACGGCGCGAGGAGAACTTGATTCTCCTCAGGTATTCAATTAAGTGGCTTTTTGCCGCGGTTCTCCGATACGTAGGTAATAATATCTGCTTTCCGGCCGACGCGCCAAAGAAATCGGACAGACATGACGAGTGGACTTTAGCATCGTGGCAAAAATACCGCGGTAAAAAGGTACCTCGAGGTAAAACCAGCTACGGCTAATCGTCGATCAACTAGATCATGCCTTTTAAATCTTCTGGGCATCCTCATAATCATTGGTAACAAAAATTTGTCGGGAGCCGCACATAGTTAACATATATTTTTACCAGCTCAAAGTATATTTATATCAATTGAAAAAATATGAAAATTCTAGATACCTAGTTCATCGATATCTGGTTTGATACAGGTAGTGGCAATACGAACGGCATTTTCAAGATGATCGCCTAAAATATTTCTTCTCATTTTACTACTAGTGCTGCTTCGTATGGGGGAAAAATCTGCTCGCAAATACAAGGGACATTCACGTGGTTAAAATTATTCAAATAACAAAATCCTTATTCAATTGTTCCAATTTTGGTTTATTATTCGGCGAGGTATACGCAGTGTTTCATATTCTTAAAAAAATTTCTAAAATTCCAACGTGTGATTATCGATGCCGAATCCGTTCGAAGGGAAAACCGTACGGAAAAGACCGCGAGAAACGTCGGTGCCTAACGTGATTAAGTAACTACCAGTCGTAAAGCGACGGCGTGAGATAATCCCCTGTAAACACATAAATTGCTGGATATTTAAGATAGCGGCGGCGTTGTTCGGGATAGGCCCCGGTGGTGGCGATGGTTAAGTTACTGCCCGGGCCACCTAGGCGGATCACGAGCCACGCCTCGGCCCACCAAAACGGCCCTCCGCCGGCCGTTTACGGCTGGAAAGCCGGGCACAAAACGCGCGTTTTATAGGGACGCGACGGCGTTCCGAACGACAGGGCGACGCGTGCGAGCTATCACACGCGACCGGGGCCCGGGGGCCTCGGATTAAAAGGGAAATCGACGTTCTATTTCCTGCTGCCAGAGGTAGGACAGCCTCTTTATGGGGACACGGAGGTGGTCCAGGATCGTTCGTTTCACCGGTCTAGGCTGTTTATCTTACCGGGGGAACCATTCGTTCGTAACCGGCCCCGTACTGTTTCTATGCGTTCATTGTTTCTACGAGAACAGGAGGAAGGAGGGAGGGGAGCGACCATGAAATACGCCTGATCGTCGTGATCGTCGATCGTCCCCCCCCTCCCCCCCTCTCGCCCCCTCGAGATCTCAAGATCTCGGGTATTGTTGGATTTCAAGTACCAACGATTTTTTAACGATTCATCGGCGTTCGCGGTGAATGTGACGCGTGATAGATTTAAGTGGCAACGTTATGCTACTCTATCGTTTGTTTCGCCCCTCGCGTTCCACGGTATTGCGCGACGTAATATTAAACGTTGTAAATTCACGATACCTTGTAACACACGATATCTGCGAAACGTGTATATCGATACACTGTCATTTATTTCGTCCTTGGAATAATCCGAACCAATCGATCCCTGACACCGGTTTGGCTGGGGTACGAGGAAAAAAAGAAGAGGATTCGTCCTGCTAGAAACGAACAATATCTTCGTTACGGGGGGGGAGACATCATTATTTGATCCAGCATCGAGGCGATCTCACGGTGCATTCTCGAGGACGGAGGTGGCTCGAAGGCGTCGTGAAGGTTTCTCCAATCGTGTACGGAGATTGAATTCACCGTGTCCTCCGGGTTAGTTAGAGGGCTGTGTGTGTCTGTGTGTGTGTGTGTGAGAAAGAGAGAGAGAGAGAGAACACGAAGAAGAAGAAGAAGAAGAAGAAGAGACCGCGTAGACGACAGTAATTTACATGACAACGAAATTCTGGTTCGTAACCCGCTTCTGACCCTCCTTATCGCGATCTCGCCCGATTCTTCCATATTTAAAGGAGCTGCGGCCAGTGACCCCTCCGCGGCGGATCCTTCCTCGCCGTGAGCTCGCGTATACGTGGCGAAGCGGAGGTGGCAGCGAAACGACACGTAGGGCACAGGTGCTGCGCTCGATCGTATCGAGACCACCGATCATTGTATCGAGACGAGGCCGCCGTACCGAATTTCCATAAAACCGCCGCCAGAGATATACGGTATTGTCCCGCATTGCTCGCAGCACCATCCCTCAGCCCTGCCTCTTTCGGATCAAGATCGAGTCCCGCTTCCTGTCCAGGTAAATTCGTATCGACCGTGTAAATAATGGTTTTCGAACGGACACGACGAGTATCGTCGGATACTGCGCACGGTGACACGTACAGATACGCGATGGTCCTGACCAACGGACAAACACGACGAAACACATCATAGGGGTGTCTGGAATTTTCGATTCTTTTGACGAAAGGAATCATATCGTTTCTTCGAATATCGAGGCGAATTTCCACCACGTCAAGTGCTGGATTTTCAAACGGTAACAAAATTGATCCATCCTGGCGGAGTATTGGTTTTAATCCCTTGCGCCTGGCAACTGGTCCGCGGACCATAACGAGTGACTCTCGTTACTCGAAATTCGTCGCTTTCTTTTTCGTTTAAACTCGTCTATCACTGAGAAATATATCTATCACGTAGAAATGATTAAGAAGTAATAAACTCATCGTTTGTTTCACCTGGGTTACATTTATCCTGTTACACTGGAATGACGCGCCACGCACGTCGAGAATTTTTTTGTTCCAAAATTGTAATATTTCCTCAGTTTCAAGTATATTTAAGTAAAGCAGAACAGGCAAAACAAATAATAAATTCATTACTTCTCAATAATTTCTATCCAGTGATGAGTTCAAAAAGAAAGCGACGAATTATTGTACATATGGTTTGGTCACTCGTTATGGTCCGCAAACCAGTTGCTAGCGCAAGTGGTTAAATGTACTTGAAACTGAGAAAATGTTGCAATTTGGGACAAACTCAGTTCTCAATGTGCGTGGTACTCTAAGTTCCAGCGCAGTAGGTTAAATTTTCGAAAGCAGGTATACCCTGGGAAAGGAAGGTTTCCTCGATTTCGAAGCTAAATTTAGCGCAGCCGGTGAACCGGACGTCGCTTGCTGGCCCCGTGCGTCTAAAAACGCATTCCACGTTGACAAGCATAGACGACGCGGATGCAATCATCGTGCTTCATCATCGTCATACCGACATTCTTCGTTCTAACGAAAGCAGAAGGTGGGCAGAAGTCGTTTCTCTCAGCCCCACAATTCCCCGGCTAGGTGATGTAGTGCGGCTGAGTGATTTCACAAAGGCCCGGGAGAGTTAGAGTCCCGACTCGTTATGCCTAAATAATTTTTTTCGTCGTTTGTACCCGTTGTGGAACACGCTGTCTCCCTTTCTCTCTCTCTCTCTCCCCGTTCTATCTCTACTGGCGCAGGGAGCAGTGGAGATTTAAGGGAAACGAACGAACGAACGAACGAACGAAAGAAAGAAAGAAGAGGAGGTGGACTCGGAGAGACGCAACCTGTCCCATGCATCTTGTGGGCAGGGGCGCTTCCGTCAGCATCTACGGATTCATTAGAGAACAATAGGATGATGAGTGCAGTCCCGTGAGTTGTAACAGACCCCGAGACGTTGCATCGTGGACAAGAGGCTGCGGAGAAGACAAAGAGCGACGAGGAGAGAGCAGGAGAGGAGAAAGGTGGAAAGAGAGAGGCGCACAAAGGCGCGCGTATGGTAAGAAGCAGCTCGTAAGGATTTTCTTATATGGATTTTCTTCGCCAGGCTCACCGTGGAATGTTCAATTTCAAACGATGCTCTCACGTTGCCATAATAGGGCCAGCGAACGCAGGACAACGAAACGCGTTGCACGACAAAAATGCCAAACGACGCAAACTTGGAAATTAATCCACCGAAGCCTTCGAGTTAATTAATATTCGCGACGGACCGTGAAATTGGATAGTTTTCGAATTTTGACTTTTTCTCGCAGGAAATTATTCGCAGCACGCGTGTAGCTCGTTTTTCTTTTCTTCTTCTTCTTCTTCTTCTTCTTCTTCTGCTGCTTCTGCTTCTGCTTCTTCTTCTTTTCTCTTCGCGGTGTCTTCGCTTTCGTTCTTTCTTTTTTTCTTGCAGCGACGAAGTGTGCACCGGGGAAAGGGTACGTAGAGGAGTATGTAGATTCAGGACAATGCGGTCCTATTAACGAGATCAAACGATACACGGAGACGACCGCCGTGGTCCGGTACTGTGCTCCCGCACAGAGCAGGGATGCATCTTTCCTCGCGATACTTGCACCGTCTTCTCTTTCAAGCAACACCTTCGCTGCCATTAAAATCCACTTGAATTCTCAGGACCAAGGTTCTTTCGCTCTTCAAAAAATCACTCTCCATCGTGTCATTCCACGTATGTATTTAAAGAGAAAATCCTATTGAAATTATTAAATTGGCCGACATGCAATTAAACGTGAAAATATCTAGCTCATGCGTTCCATTTTTTCTTCTCTTGACGAACGTGGAACAAACGCCTGGAATGAAGACGACGACCGAGAAAGTTGATTTCCTTTTCACCGTGCGCGCGTCACGAATGTTGCATCGAGATGCATCAGAAACGTTATGTTAATATTAAGGAGAACTGCGTGCAGGACCGTGGCTGCTTTCCAGGAATCTCTCGCTAGCGCTGCGGCCCTGACGATGATAAGGCCGCAGCACGACGGTGGCGGCGTTACCGGGCACCAAGGATTTACAGAGGCGACAGACCGATACACCACATCCCTATCCCCTATGGGCTCCTCGCTCGCTTTACCTCGGTTCGCTCTACTTTGCCTCGCCTCTGCCTTTTTTTCTTTTTTCTTTTTTTACACCGGCGAAGATCCTTCGCCTCTGTTACGGTGACCGTGCCGTACGTACGTACCTCCAGTATGTAAATTTACTGTCTGTATACTTTTGTATACTTTGGTAAAAGTCTGTTCATTCTCGCGCCGATATAATTCTATCAGCGTAATTCGCAATTCTCGAGGATTGATTCCTCGACAGCCTCGTCGTCAAAGTTACTATTAGGAGTCTTCGATCGTACAAGAAATTTTTGATTTTCGAGATGCTTTTGTCTGTGATAAACAGGTAAGAGCGGCTTCTGCTTGTGTTACGAGGACCACGAGTTGAGTCGCATGCAAAAGAAGAGCGACGCGCAACGAAACGGAACAAAACGGAGAAAAAAAGAAAGGGAGAGAAAGAGAGAGAGAGCAAAGAGAAGGAACAAACGACAGCGAGGCAGCCGAGGGCACAAGAGACGAGGGACACGAGCGAACCAGATTGCTTTAATTTGTTGCGCGTCCAGCAAAAATGTTAATGCCCGTCGGCCGCTCGTAATTCAGCCCTGCCGCGCTCCGGCCACCTCTCTTTCTTTTCCTCGCGCACACCCGCTCGCTTTTCCATCTCCCTTCGGCGCACGCGATCCCTCCGCTCTGTTTAGTCCCTTTCACGCGTTACACACGGTGGCTCTTATCTGCGGTTTTATGTTCGGCTTTGCGTTTCAGCCACGCCGATCGTCTCGCGCCCAGAATTCACCGACCGAGGGAGAACGAGAGACCTAACCTCGTAACCTCCGAGGAGGTTGGCGGACAGGTACAGTCGTTCCTGTTTCTCGCGTGTAGAATTTATAAGTTTTCGACGCGGCACAGCAGATAACGTCAAAACGTACAATTTTCAATATCTCAATGAGAGAACGATCTTCGTATCTCGCTATTTCGTGGATTTGCAAAGCTAATTGAGGCTTGGAATTATCGTTTCCTTCAAGAAATCATCCGGCCAGTTTGCTGGATCACGAAATCACGGGTAATGAGTTTAAATATTACATATGCGCTGTGAACGTAACGCGATAATAAACGTAAACAGCTGAAAACGGTCGACAATTAATCGCGGATGAATTATTCATGAAACAGCGATCCCGTAACGCCTAGTAAATACCTGACCAATAACCGATATCGATAATATGCAATACCTAATAATCCGAGATGCTGTCCAGGTGTAAAACCGAATGTCCATAATTTTCTCTCGGTATCCGCGCGCGCGCGCACGAGAGAAGGAGAGAAGAGAGAAACCACGTAGAAAGCGGCGAGACGTTACACGCTGAGACCTCTATTACGGAATTTACTGCGTGGACAGGACTAAGCATGATAGCCAGTCCCGATCTAGCCGCGCTGTATTCACGACGAGACGCTCGGCGAAGTGCATCGAAACGATTCAGATAAAACAGCGTTCACCGAACGAAGCCAGATGAAAACGAGGCAGCTTGCTAAATCGCATGCTAAAACCGGCCCCCGTTTCTCGCCCGGAATTTTTTCCACCGTGGGTATTGAAGATCATTGGCGAACGGTTTCCACGCACGCCTTTGAAGAACCACGGTGGCTTTTCCATGAACGATGTACTTCCGATTGATCCCGCTGAGGCTGCTGGCTGCTGCTGCACTTGTCGCGTCCACTTTCCCGGCCGTTTTCACACGGACCAACTTGTGGGAACCGCTCTCGCTCGCTGCACCCAGTGCACAAGCCTCTGCCACGTCGCGACCACTTGGAAACGACACCCCACAAAAAATCGATCCCCTTCCGCAAACACTCCTCGTCGGCGCTGCCGCCAGTCTATGCGAGCATACGACCGTACGGGCATCGATAGGCGTGAAACCGCCGTGACTGTCACCACTTTTATTCATCCGGGATTTTCCGAACGAATGATGAATGGAAACGCAAAGTAGAAGGTTCGATTTGCAACACGTGTCGGCAAGGCAGAAGCCTGATAACGAGCCGCTTTTGTTTTATGTTGTAGCGACCTCTACTTCGAAGAATTTAGATCAACATCTATGTTCATTAAATCGTTCCGTCGAGACGTGTGTTTAATATAAACAAATCGTTAGTAATTTTATTATCATGGAAATATTTACAGAAACTTATATGTATTGCAATCATCATGTTAATTATTCATTCGTTACTTGACATTTGTTATTAGTAATTATATATTTTGTTATATTGATAATATTT
>NW_025109784.1:531388-584988 GCF_011392965.1 Frieseomelitta varia
TGCAATCATCATGTTAATTATTCATTCGTTACTTGACATTTGTTATTAGTAATTATATATTTTGTTATATTGATAATATTTTTATATAAACCACTGAAATTAGTTACGGAGTTATTATTTATTTGTAGCATTGTGATATTAATTTATTTATCATCGTTAGTAATTTTATTATCACCATGGAAATATTTACAGAAACTTATATGTACTGCAATCATCATGTTAATTATTCATTCGTTACTTGACATTTGTTATTAGTAATTATATATTTTGTTATATTGATAATATTTTTATATAAACCACTGAAATTAGTTACGGAGTTATTATTTATTTGTAGCATTGTGATATTAATTTATTTATCATCGTTAGTAATTTTATTATCACCATGGAAATATTTACAGAAACTTATATGTACTGCAATCATCATGTTAATTATTTATTCGTTATTTGACATTTGTTATTAGTAATTATATATTTTGTTATATTGATAATATTTTTATATAAACCACTGAAATTAGTTACGGAGTTATTATTTATTTGTAGCATTGTGATATTAATTTATTTATCATCGTTAGTAATTTTATTATCACCATGGAAATATTTACAGAAACTTATATGTACTGCAATCATCATGTTAATTATTTATTCGTTATTTGACATTTGTTATTAGTAATTATATATTTTGTTATATTGATAATATTTTTATATAAACCACTGAAATTAGTTACGGAGTTATTATTTATTTGTAGCATTGTGATATTAATTTATTTATCATCGTTAGTAATTTTATTATCACCATGGAAATATTTACAGAAACTTATATGTACTGCAATCATCATGTTAATTATTCATTCGTTATTTGACATTTGTTATTAGTAATTATATATTTTGTTATATTGATAATATTTTTATATACCACTGAAATTAGTTACGGAGTTATCATTTATTTGTAGCATTGTGATATTAATTTATTTATCATCATAATTACTACAACGTTATAGTGATTATGATAATTTATATTTATATCACAATACTATAAATAAATAATAACTCCGTAATTAATTTTAGTTGTTTATATAAAAATATTATCAATATCACAAAATACAATTACTAATAATTTAATGAAGATTACATAATGGAAGTTAAATGACGAAATAACGAATGAAGAATTTCTACTATGGCTACAATATATATAAGTGTCAATAAACATTTCTATGGTGATAATAAAATTAATAGCTATTTTTAAATTTTCTATTGTTTATATTAAATACACATCTCGACGGAACATAGATGTCGTTGATCTAAATTCTTCGAAGTGAAGATCGCTACAACGTGGTTAGTGACGCCGTCATCTAGGAGAACGATATATTTGAATCGATGTTTAGTTGTTATTAGACCTTTGTAGAGAGTGCACCCGGTGTAAAGTAAAATGAAGAACGATTATAATATTCTGTGACTGCACAAGTCCCTGCGTATGTTAATCTTGTCCTCCATGATAATCTGTAAATCGAAAACTGGCTGGCTGCGTGAGAAGGCGCAGGAAGGATAAATCAAAGTAATGGACTAGAAGATTTCCCACAAAGGGTGAACGAGAGTAAAAAGCGTAGCCAGTTGCTCATCGAGGGAGGATCAACCGGCTGAATTTTTCACGCGATGTTTGTCTTAAATATTATTTTACGACGGCGAGGCACTTCTGAATCCCATTCATAGACTCGGTCAAATATTGTCCGATCCAGGTCCATTCACCGGGTGAACCTACGATGTACATACGTTTCTCCTTCTTCTTCCTCTTTGACTTTTTTTCTTTTTTTTAAATTCTTTTTTAATCTCCCGAGCTCCCGTTTCCGCGCAACGTTTTTTTCCCTTCGTCGTTTCATCGTGCGTTCGATCAACAGAAATTTCTTACTGTTGACGGAGTGGTACCCTTTTAAAAAGGAGGAGAGAGTGGGGGGGGGGGGCAGAGAGATCTAGCGGAGGACCAAGTGCGAGATTGCATCTGCCGCTGCGGAAACGGCTGCACCCGCGACTTCCGTTCCACCGTGACGTGTTCCCACCTTCCACCGAGGTTGATGGACTCTTAGGCTCCTAAGTATAGTTGAAACTACCAATGAATTCTTGCTTATAAAATAACGACTTTAATCACGACAATTATTAACCATTTACGCTCTTTAAAATTGCAAAGAGAATAAAATACTCCGCTTCGTGAGTATCGGCTGATTTTTCGTTCAAGTACGAAAGTTTCTCATTAGCCAACAGCTAATTTCTCAAAATATCATCATTGTACTCGGTCAAAGAGTCGTTCAATATAAATTCTTCACTTGCTCACGATCGCACAAAGACGCCAGAGTCGGTGAAGCGTACGTATTGTAGACGAAGGAGAATTGAATTTCGATGCCGGCTGGCAATTAATCACTCAGGGCCATTGACAAATGAAGGAGTGATCGGCCGATGATCTGCGTACATCGTTTAACAGACGCTTAAAATCGCGTGGCCCATGGGACCAGACGTGTGGAGCAACGAGGAACGAAGCGGAACGTAATCGAAAGACAGGACGTCAAGGCGAGGAGGTCGCGGGGTCGAGTCTCGGCAAAACTCGCGCTTCTCTCGCGGCTGGTGGTCCCAATCCATTGATTTCAGCGCGGCGGCGCTCTTGCTGAAACCATCACACGATCGCTCCGTACTTTCTAAGAAACACCAACGAACGACGTTCTCGTTCACAACGAACGTTTCTTCATCTCTGATACACTTTTCAACATTCACGTACGTTGTATTATATATCTCTGATATATAATTCTATTCGGCATCCAACGATACTTCTTCCATATACAGCTGTACGACACAATTCTTGTCCGCTACAATTTCCAGTATCGAAGTTTCCTCGAAGATCTATCAATAAAAATTACGGCCGTAGACGTTCGTTGCGACACGGATTATTCCATTTGGACAATTTGATGGACGGAGGCGCCTCGCGTCCTATCACCGTCCTTTATCGGAATTTCCATAAACATTTCCGGCGCGTATACGCGATCGAAAACTATGTTAATTCATGGCGGAGCCGAACGACCGCTCAATGACCGCGTTCGATTCCTCTCCGATTCCCTCCTTTCCCCCTTCCACCTGGGCGTCATCACACGTTGCGCCGAGTGAAAAACGTTCACCCGGTGGAAAGATCGAAATTCATCGGCGCCGATAACGAGCGCCGAACGTTGACAAAAGGACCCTATCTGAAATCTGTTCGGAACGCAAGCGCATACCGAGCAGCCTGCATAAATGCATTCTCTCACTCCGATCGCGGATCGCGCTCGCACGAGCGTCACTTCTCTCCAACCGGGTGTTGTCCTCTCGTCTCTCTCTTCTTCTCTGTCTCTCTTTCTTTTTCTCTCTTCCCGGGCCGAGCCCGCTTCCGTTCCGCGTTGCCGAGAATCTCTCCTCTTCGACTTTGGTTCGAGAGTTCGCCTCGTTCGACTCGTTGCTCTTATGCTAATTTCCCCTCCCTCCCCCCCGGTGTCACGCGGTACGCGTCCATCGCAGGAATTCACTCCTCGGATTTATCATAAATTTAAATCCGAGAGAAGCCGGGCCATTTCCCATGGAAAGCGATGCTCCCCTTGGCCGATAAACCGTTCCCGCCACGAGGTCACCGCCGCTAATGATTAACGATCTTGTCCCACCTTCTTTCTCCCTCGTTCGAAACGTTGTTCACGCGCACACGTAGGCTTATTGGTCGGCCAATAACCATCGAATAACCGCCGCGAGTTCGGGGAACAGTTGACCGAATACGATCGCGTGATACGCGCCGAGCGAAAGACAGAAGTGGTTTTCAGTTCGGCCCGGCTGTTTCACGCTCACAGTGAGCCATTGTTATCGAAAGGCGGTAAAGCGTTCATTGCCGTCCTCGTCGTTCTCCACCTCGCGTAAGGGTTTTGTGGGTAGGGGGGAGGGGAGGGGAGGGAAGGACGGGAGAGGGAACCAGTTCTATCTCTTCCCTTCTGATACGACGGAGAGACAGCTCGAGGGAAGTTGAAAGACGCATTCTACTCTGTGGAACGCGACGCAGTCGGAATCGTAAATGCCTGCTCCACTTGTCATCTCTCTCCGGGGCGGCCTCGGCAGGTTCATCGTGCCTTCGAACGCGCTCTGGAACGTGAAACGAACGGGCGAACGTTTCTACTCGGGTCTATTACCGGGAAAACGCGTCGTTCGTTATCGCTCGTCCGTGCTCGTGGAATTTTCACGGCCGTCGCGCTACGGCCCGCCCTCTCGCGATCACGCGTGCCGGAATGCACCGGCAGGCGTTTTCTGCGATTTATAATCGACCCACATGCGAATCCTTCTCGCATCGCGATTCTCGGGATTAGAACGATTCCAAGGATATGTACCACGCTGGTGCACGGCGGTATAATCGGAATTTTATTCTCCTGACCGATGCAACCAGGGGTGTGTTTTGTCGGTTGTTCGTTTCACGTCATCTCGTTTCGCGTTCTTATCGCTGGGATTATTCTCTCTTCGCGATGCGCGGAAAGAACGAAAAGCATTCGTCGAAACTATAAATCAAGTTTAATCAGTTTTTTTTAGTATCATGCAGGCGCAGTCGCGATGCCCAATGTAACGCCATATCGTCGTCAGTCGATATCGAAGCTTAATTACTTTCTTTTCGATTAAACCTAAAAATCACGTGCATATACAGAGTGCTTCGTAACCTGTGGGACCTGATTCGGGAGCTGATTGTACGCCTAAAAATAATAAAGAAAAGTCATATAAATATAAGTCCTATCTGTCTTCGTTTATGAGATATAATGAATTTTTTGTTTTAATTACAAAAGATGCTCGAAATGACCATGATGCACGCGTGTTGTCATTCATCTGGTTACTCTCTCTATCATTCCTGGTGTTTCTCGAATTTGTCGGAAGCCTTGCTCTATTCTATTTCGTAGTATTTCAGCATTTCAAAACATCCTGTATAGATAATTTTTACTTTATCCTCCTCTTTGTTACGCTTTTTACACGATTAAGAGAGAACGTTCAAACCTACAGAAAAGTGTGATACTAATTCTACTTTTTTCCAAACTCCATTTGCCCTTTGAGAAAAATATTCCTCACGTACATACCTCAGGCGTCGTCTGACCAAAAGTCATTATTCTAGCAAGAATTCCATCTACTCAATCTCTCCTTGAAACACCCTCGGAATACCAATTTTTCAGTTCGAAAACCACCCGTGAAACCGAAAATCCCTCTCTCTCTCTCTCTCTCTCTCTCTCTCTGTCTCTCGAGGAACGTCGGGGAATTCCAACAAACGCGAGTCGAATCCTTTAGATCCCCGATGATAAGCGGAGTACAGCCGATTTCTCCAACCCCCGCTCGCATCGCTTGAACCGGTCCCCGGATTCTTGCTACCAGGTATTACCGCGATCGTTGTCGATGAGCGGCCGCTGTACGAAGTCGCATAGATCATCGTCGCGATCGTTGATTCGCGGCGAAGAGGCGGCCAGAGGGGAGGGAAGCGCATTAAGCGGCAGAGAGACCAGGTTCGGTGACAATCAGGATGAATGGCGAATCGCATGGCGGCCATTCCTCTTCCACGAGCACAGACAGGTATTCCCTTCGGTTGTAAGGTTGTCCTCCGGTTTCGTTTCTCCACCGGCCGGCCGCGCGTTGTCCGGACTTTTGTAAATATTTCCAAGGCGGATGATGAACGCCGAATTAAATGAGCATTAATTATCGGAGCGGGCGCGCGTCGCGTGGGCGTGATTCATGGGCCGGAAAGAGGCCCCTGGCTCCTACACCTCTCGCTCTTATCGCCTCCGTTCGTTCGTCTCTTGCTTCTACCCGTTTCTATCCAAGCTCTTCTCTCGAGAAGCTTTTCTTTTTTTTTTTTTTTTTTTTTTTTATCAACAGCGGACCGCATAGACGAGTCGACGATAGAAGGCGAGAGATTCGACAGGCGAGCAGGATTTATCGATGGTGTTAGTCGAGATTGCTCGCTGCGTCGATTTTCGACTTTTCACCGGATACCGGTTTGCGGAGGTGGTTAGGAAGAGTCACGAATAGCTTCTCTTTAACTTCTTTCGCTGAAATGACGCACGTCGAGAGCTTCTCTTGTCCCAATGTTGCGATATTTTCTCAGTTTAAAGTATATTTAGATATAACAAATATTAAATTTATTACTCCTTCTTAATAATTTCTATCCTTATGTTAACCTCTTGCGCTGGAATGACGTGCCACGCACGTCGAGAATTTTTTGTCCCAATAATTGCAAGATTTTCCCAGTTTCAAGTATATTTAAGTAAAACAAACTAGGCAAAACAAATAATAAATCTATCACTTCTCAATAATTTCTATCCAGTGATATCACGCCGACAAGTTCAAAAAGAAAGCGACGAATTGCTGTATATACGGTTTAGTCACTCGTTATGGTCCGCAATCAGTTACCAACGCAAGTGGTTAAAATGGAAAGCGACGAATCACTGTATACGATTCGGCGAGTTCGTCCGAGGGATGAAATTAAATATTACAATCGTCTGTTGTCGACAGCTGACTACTGAAATTTTTCCAACTATCAACGTCTCCGTGGCGACGTAAAAGTTAAAGGACGTGCACAGATTAAAAAAAAAAAAAAAAACAGTGACTCGTTCGAATTCGCGCCCATTGAAAAATCGTTGTCTCGTGAATCTGCAACGTCGATCTCCTTCGACGGAGTCCCCTAGACCGTAGAGAGTTACGTACTAGGATAACGCAAATGCGTTGCGACGGCTGACGTCTGGCCGCGTAGCACCGGCGTGATTTTTTTCGTCGTTAGGTCTCTGGCTGGATCGCGGCCGATCCTGCAGCCGGTGAGCTGGTTCTCTCCGCTGGATTGTCCCCACGTCAGCACCGTTCTGCCTGCTCGTGGTCTCCGCTCGCCTAACGCGAAGCTACGTCGCTACACGTGACTGCGGCCCATCCCACATCTCCGGGACGAAGTTCTTGGCTTACCTAACCAGCGAGGCACCTGAATGATTTGCGTCCTAATCGGCCAGCGAACTCTCCGCCGGCTATCGGCCAGCCTTTTGCTCTCGCCTCCCTTCGAAGTTCGCCACTTTCGGCCTCCTCCCTTCGAACCTTACGTAACGAAACGCGTCAGTCGAACCACGTGGATGGAGAACACGGAGGAAACGTCTCGTCGATGCCCTAATCGTTCGCGAATATTTGTTGGATTCCACGTAAAGGAACGACAGTTAATTTTGTTAAAAGGGTCAAGGATACAAGGTCTTCCCCATGGAAAAGAGTGTTCTTCTAGCGCGTTTCTTTTTATAATTGGTCTATGGTAAATCGAAGGAAGACTATTACTAACTCAGTGCTGGTTGAGCATCCAACATAATCTCGAAGAGTATTTACCAAGATAGAATTCAGCTCGAGACTGTTGAAAATTTAGAAGAATTCGTTGAAACGTGTCAGAATATCTGAAAACGCTGAAATTTACTCCACGTTCCTTTCCAGCGACGATTTTAACAAATTAAAAACGAAAGAACCAATTAAAAGCGAGCACAAGAGTGATTAAAAAATTCTACGCCCCAGAAATTATACAAGTCGTATATCAACCTCGATCTAACAATCACACTTCGAACCCACCAGGGTTCGATTCGCATTCTCTCCAAGCAGCTGAATCCGTTAACGAGTGCACGTCGTAGTACCGTAACCGTGATCAGGGATGCGGCAGATAAAAAGTCCCGTGACACGTCTATTGCGCCTATGCGTCCGCGAATATTCAACGAAGATGACACGCGACGCAAGTGGATCAATGCTCGCTGGTACGTACGACACAGCCGTGATTTCATCTGCTCGATCTCGTTAGCCCACTTACTCTCTTTCGCTACTGAATCAAATTCATTCTCTTCATGTTTCTGTGGAACGTGAATGATATCGAAGAAACTCCTTTCTTGAAGAGGATCTGCGTTCAATCGCGACATCTTCGCGTTTATATTACACCGCGCCCTGACGTAATCCCGAGGCACTGGCCGCTTATTTGCATCGAATAATCGTTGTGTTTCCCAGAGTCGGAGTCAGGGATGCCCGAAGCTGCGGCTGATTGGCGCGATGCGTGATGGTTCTCTCGTGGAAAGGTCGATCGGTGGAGTCGTTACTCGTTGTGTTACACCTGGTACCCAATCTGTGATACGTGAAATTACGAGTTGGCTGGCATTCCGCCACTGCGATCACCGTGGGTGTGGTCCTCGTTTCTAAGTGTTGTGCAAATCCTTCGTTCCTATTTCGAGAGTCATCATCTTGCAATTCGTGGCTTCGAATGACTTCTTTTCCCGTGTTAAAGCAAGAATGCTAAGCATTTAGGTCTAGTTCATATTTCTTTTCTTCTTCGTTTATATGTCTATTGGATCAAAGATTCCAAAGTACATGATTGGAATGACTGGCGTTGCTGGACAAATTTGATTGGCCAAGACGAATTAGTTTGTACAAAACCAGGGTTTTGAACAAGTGAACATCCAAGCAGGATCTCCATCGCCAAGTGAATTTTCTCACGCCACGATTAGACGAGACAAGTCTACACTATAAAATTTAAATCTCATTTCGGAATAGTCGTGAGTACGCGACGTCCTGTCCTTCCCATTTCCTTTCCTCCCAATTTCCCATGTTATCCGCTCGCTCATTATTGGACAAGTAGTTTCGACAGAAGGTTACTGCTACCCAATTGCAAAAGGCAAAGGGTGAAAGAGCAGCTTGTCAATCTACGAACAAGCAACGAGTGCCCGATCTCTCGGTTTCTTGCTTGCAAAAGCTCTCAGGCAGCTCGAGGTGTCGCGTTAATCGTGGCTCGTTACGCTCTGGAAACAGAGACAATTCCGCGAGATAAAGGGCCTCCGCGCTCCGAGCAGGTGTGCGATCAGACAGAGGCCAAAATCACGCGACTGTTGTCGGTCGATTGGTAGCGGGGCCGACCGATTGACCTTTTTGGCGGTGCCGCGCCGATTTTAAAGCGACACCGTGGCTAAGTGGTGTAAATGGCTTGCAATCTGGCCACGCTCGAGCGTCTTTGCTTTACGGTGAAAGGTGGGAATACCATTGTACCTTTTACGTCGTCACGCGGACGGCTCGAAAGCACCGGCGAACTCGAAGCTGCGAATTTAAGATCGCAAGAAGATCGCGCACATCGCGGCAAAGAGGGAGAGGAAGAGAGCGTACGAACAGCCGGGCAGAGAGATCGTTTCAAAGAGAATCGATTCCAGGAGCGGCGTGACCGGACTGTCGGAAAAATATATCTCCGTAGCCGCACGCTCAGGACGCGTAACAGCGTAAGAAACGCACGCAGGCAGAAGAGCAGAACGTTGCGCAAGCTGCATACCATCGCGTTATCGTCACGCCGCGGAAAAAGCTCGCCGACGCGGTAATCCTGTCACGTCTCGTTTTATCGTCGGAGGGTGCTCGTAAAATGTCGATCGCGGGATTCTCGCGAGGAAAATCGAACGAAGGGAGTTTGGTTCGCAAAGGTGCGCAATCGCGGAGAAAGGATCGATTATTCTCCCCGAGAGAGAGAGAGAGAAAGAGCTAAATTCTAAGACGAGCAATCTCAAGGATATCCTCGTCGAATGTTGCGAAGACGATCGATATTTCGAAATTGAAACGTCGACTGGTCGCTTTTGCCTGGCATCGATTGCCTCTTCATTACGTCGCCGCCGCGCGAGGCCTTATCGCCGAGGAGGCGAAGCGAAAGAGATAGAGGCATCGCGGCCGAACGGCGAAACTCTCCGGGCCCGACACGCTGATAAATGGTTTGGGACATGCGATTCCTCGTGATCCCTTTGAAGGCCGGTGAACGCACGATAGATCTCAGCCCGCTTTGGAAACGGCACGCTGAGGCAAGCGTGCTCGGTCTGCAACTCCTGGAGAACGGGGCGACGACAACTGAGAGGGCGAGAGGACTGAAACGATGAAAGAACGAAAGGGGACGCGCAGCAATGGAGAACGGTTCGATGCACAGGTGGTTAAGGTTGTGCCAAGCCGTGGACGTATAAAGGAAGGACTGGGATCGCGTGAGTACCACGGCCGAGCGGTCGACACATGTAGACATCAGATACCACGCGTGGCACCGGTCACGACAGAACTCAGGAGCTTCGTCGCCGGCTACAACGAGCTGCGGAAAAAATCCCTGTGAACGACTACGGGGCTGACTCTTGCCGGTCTTCAGACCGTTTTCATCGATATTTGTACGTGGACGTGCTTTGCAAGAGCATTTAATATTGCGATAAGGTGCAATCAAGAATACTCGAGTGTTTTGAACCTCTGTTAGTTGGATGACTGTTTCTCGAGTCAGGAGAAGATTCAAATTTTGTCCGGCTTCGCTGTTCGAGGATAGTTTCAGCAAAGTCAGAGCCGGAGCCTCGCGAAGAACAAAGATTGCTCGACGTATAAATATGAAACTTGATTACGATTGGCAACGTTTCATACGGTTATGCCGTTAAATTTGGAACACGCTCGTAAACAAGCCTCTAACGATTTCTCTCGATGCACTCTGGGTCCGGTGTGTGTCTATTTGGTAACAACCTCGGGTTTCCTGGCAAACAAACGCGGCAGCGTGTTCGTACGTTGCAGCGTGTAATGTGCTAGACGATTCGTAAAACCGTTCGTGATACTCGCGGCTTTAATGGAAATACCAGTATCTGAATGTACTTGTTTCAGCACTTTGTGGACAGAGTGGATAGCGCACTTCTTCCCTTCCTTATGCCTTCGTCTCTTCTCTCTACCAATTACGCTAATATTCCTGAGAAATCTCGCCTGGCGTTTCTTATTCATTCACGGCATTAAAGCAGTCGGGGGATAATGCCTCTTAAATTGCCCAGATGCATGGCAAATTAAACCGATCCTTAATCTTCCTCGCCAGCCTTGATCATTTTCATTTCGCATCTCGCGCTCGCCGCGGGAGCAATCTGGAATTTTCGCACGTACTTCTCCAAACGAGTTTTACGAATAATAATCTACGAAACATCAACTACCAAGCCACAGAATTTTCAGTTTCATCAGAGATATTTAAAATGAAAAAGAAAAAAGAAAAAAAAATAGAAAAATTACAAAAAAATACATCTAACAAAAATGGTGAATTAGTCATTCTGATCACCTTTAATAGTTTCAGTGTTAATTCTTAAAATTCAAGAGAGATTATATTACGTAAAGATAGCGGTGGACATTGGAATAATTGGCGATAAAGACTGGTCGATTTTTCCAACGAAAAAGATCTCGTTGTACGACTTGCGTGAAGGGCGGCTAGAAAAATATTCGACTTTAATATTCGTACGTTACAGTCGGCGGGCCATTTGATACCCGAGTGGAGCGGAACCCGGGCGGTTTCGAGCACACACACGATGAATAATAAGACGATTTTTCAGCAGGCATTATCGCGGTTAAGTCGGGCTTTTAGTGAATTCGCGGGAGAGGAAACGGAGCCCAGTGACCCGGCGGTTTTTCGGGTACGATCCATTTGTATCTTCAGCGGACTTGTCCCCGGCGGTGTAAGGACCCCTGCGGTTTCGCCACACTTGTATTTGCATTCGGTGACCAAAGCTCGCGCTGGGACCATCCGTAAATTAACCGGCACCGTTCCATCGCGTTTCGAATGAGATATCGGACGACCGCCCTCCACCGGGCTGCCCTTCGATAAACTATCTCTCGTCCCGGCGTGAAAGGGCGTTCTTGTCATTCCTTCCGGACCGGTTCGCGCCTCCAGCGACTCCCTCTCTCTTTCTCTTCGTTTTTTTTTCCAGTCCTTTCGGTAGCTTTTCAGGCAGCCGCTATTGTTCAAATTTTTATTCGCACCGAGCTCGAAAGTTTCTCAATTTCTTTTCTCAGTGTTTCGCTAAACTTTATAAGGTTTACTTTTACGTTTAAGGCAAGCGTATCGCAAGACGAACTCGACGTATTTTCTCTCCAGTAGCTCCGATTGTAATAAATCATTTTACTTTGTGTATGTGTGTGAAACGTAAAGATAAAGATACGTACGTGTCTTCGAAAACTGTTTTCCCGAGCAATGATCGGCAACATTAAGCCCCTTGGCGCTGGCAACTGGTTCGCGGACCATAACGAGTGACCGAATTGTATACAATAATTCGTCGCTCTCATTTTTTCTTTTGAAACTCGTCCGTATAATGCCACTGGATAGAAACTATTAAGAAGTAATCAACTTGTCGTTTGTTTTGCCCGGGTTACATTTAAATATAAATAGAATTGAGAAAATGTTGCAATGTCGGACAAAAAGTTTTCGATCGTGCGTGGCACGTCATTCCAGTGCAAGAGGTTATTAACGAAGCGATTGTTCGGGAAAAACACGCGCGATCGTGACTAGGGCAGAAATCGACAAACGTCACCGACACGTCGTTCAAGTTCGACAAGCTTCTCCTTCTCGGAACAGCACTAATTCCCGATGATGGCTGCTGCCAACTGTTCTCCACCCATCGTGGTGTCCTGCTGCGACCGGCCCCGTAACTTCTCCCGGCTATCATAACCGAACATTAGGAATTCGAGTGGGGCCCGACGGGGTTCGACGACCTCACGGACGAGACGCGAACGTGGACATATTTCAATCCGTTTCAGACGTCGGTTCGATAAGCGACCGGCATCAGTCAACCGAGAGGTGTCCGGCTAAATGCAATCTTTCTACCTTCTAGACGTGGTTAACCACGGGCACAGGTGATCACGAAGCGTTTCAGTAGCTGCTGGCTGCCGCTGCTGACGCTCGATTTCGTAGGGAAACGAGAAGGAGAGATTTGTCGATTAACGAGACGATGATTGGTTCATGCTTTACGAACGAAGGTTTAATGCTTATTACTTCGAGATCTGATTCTTACGGCAGAACGAGGAAGATCCTCAGGTTCGATTTATGGTTTGAAACGTCAGACAGACGAACGACTTTTATGAACTTGAAAATTCTTCCAGCATCGAGTTTAGTTTTTACCGGGAGAAGTTTATGGATCTGAAAGGCTGTCGATCGATTTGAAGTTTCCATTCAAAGTTTTTTAGTATTTACACACACGCGTGCATCGAAATATTCCACCAATCGCCATTGTCTAATTCATCTTTCTGGAAAAAAGAAAGACGGTGACCTTTCGTAGAAATTCGCGTCAGGTGAGGAGTTGCGCAAGTGCGACGATTGCGACAAACAGGCCTATAAATCGCGTCGAATCGTTTGGAATTGCGAGCTGCATCGTGAACATATGACAAGGGAACGTATGCGAGATACACGGTGAATAGCACCATAGGCGTTTTAAATATAATCGTACGAAATCAAACGGATCTCTCGCCATGGGCAGGTTAAACTCAATCAACCATCGAGAGCAAAACGAGGGACATCTATCACGCGGCAATGAATCGTAATGGGCCCAGCGACCATAGGGGGCCTTATAAGAAGGGATCGTATAAGCGACAGCTATCCGTCATCGTACCGCCGCCTTCCATCGAAACTTCCATCGAAACGGGGACGAAAAAAGGAAACGAGGAGAAAGCAATTTTTATTCGGCCTTCCACCTCGCGCTGTCTCGTGCTGCGCGGTTTAGGGGATACTCCGTTGACTCGATTGACTCGTTCTTCGCGTCGTTCTGGAATTGCTTCGACCCATCAATTTTCAGTGGATCAAGACGACAGATCCACTGGCTTTGATAAATCTGTATTTCTATTAGGAGACAGGAGATTCACACTTCAGATCCGGGTGATTCACGCAACTGCGAAACAACTTTTACAATTACGCGTCTAATGAAAAATTATTTATATGATTTCACAGGACAGTATTACAAAATATGGCGTATCAATTTTTCATTGGTTGTGAAATTTCCAAGGTTACCTTTATTTTTTTTTTTTTTTAATTGGACCACACATTTTTTTTCATCAAATTCCAAGTAAAAAAAAAAAAGTATCGAGCCACATTGGCCATAAACCTAAAGGAGATACTTTACGATCATTTCTCTCGAGAATGAAAACCGCATTCGAGCACTAGGCTGCCTCTTTTGAAACCATACAACTTTCGTATTAAACAATTTTTCATTAGACGCGTAATTTAAAAGTTATTTCAGGCGAATCACCCTGTAATTCTTTCCTCAAATAACAAAAATCTCTCTTCGGTCGTTCGTTTTTTAATTTCATAGCCAGCGACAAATGATCGACCAATGTCTCTACTCTCTACAAAGTAGAAGATAAATCTAATTTTCCAGTCAGAAAGTCGAGTAGAACCTGACTAGGAATCGACTATACTCACGTTTCGCAGCGTTTCTGCGTCCGTGTATCTAGCTTGGACGATAGCTGCGACGAGAGATTGAAACGAGACGAGAAGAATATCGGATGCTTGACCGGTAGAGAAAGAACACTAGAGATCCATCGTTCGCGGCATCTTCGAACGAAACGAAAGGCATCTGCCGGTCGATCGCCGCTCGATGAAGGCCCCCGGAATCGATTCCTCGCTCGGTTTACTTTAATGGCGCTCGTATTGGCTCGGTAAGTACGTTATGATTTCTCTAACTAGTATCACGCACACGTCCCGCGAACCTAGCCTCCCGCCGCGATTCAAAAGCTATCCGCATCTCGAGGGCGTCCTCCCTTCCCTCCGTCTCGCTTGCAATAACGTTCATGTCCGAGAATCGTCCGCAATCTCCAGATCATATTAACGATAATGGCAATGGAAATCTTTATCTTTACAACTTGAAATCGAACGACCGGTACGCGATCCAACTGTTGGCAATTGGATCACGGTTATCATTAGGAATATCACGGTCATCCGACGACGAGTTTCGTTTATTAAAACGCGAGTTTGATCGTGACCTCGAGATGCGTAGCAATCGAACTGGAATTTCAACCTTTTGCACTCGACTGTCCCTTCTGAAGAGATATCGTAATTAAATCAACAGCTCTTTTTATCATTTCTTGATAATTATGATGGACGTATATATTTGGTGTCGTATGTATAGAACAGACGCCTAGTACATGCTAACGACGATAACAAGAAGAAAAAGAAATTTTCTGAAGACGGCCCCGAGTCGATTGAAACTCACTGGAATAATTCACATAAACTAGACTTTTTATTGCTTCAGACAAAAGTTTAAAAAACGGTGGAGAATATTATTTTTAAGATTGAAACTACTTAGGTACTTGTTCTAGCAAACCCGCAATGCACGTTGATGGTTGCTTTAAATTTAAACGATGTCACACAATAAAATTTCGTGTTAAATCATCGTCAAACGATGATACTTCCTAAACAAATTGCTGGTAGATGATACGAAAAGAAAGTTTGGCGAAGATAAAAAAGGGTCAAGTTGCTGAAAGTTGTCTCGGTTGTCCTGGCTATAAAATTAATTAGCGAGACCGAGAAGGTTCGTTTCAACTTTCTTCTTTCAAGGTATTTTGCACAATCAAAGTTCTCATCGAGCATTTTCTTGCCGCGGTGCAAAGTGCGCCGGACGAAAAGCCCCCGTGGTCGAAAGCGTGGCGCAAAACGGTCCGCTCACTGCCGCATTCCATCCAGATCGAGGCTTTAATATAAATAGAGGACGTACACAATACGTGTGTACACCGGGCGGGCAATCATCGTCGGTCTCCGGTGATGGCGTTCGGCCGATGGGAGTTAAGCCCGCGTCAAGTCCGTGACTTTTACGTAGCCGCGGCGCGGTGTGTGTTAGAGAGTGGCCGGCCGAGTGATCTCGAAGCGCGCGGCGCATCCGAGAGCGAGAACGCGCGTTATCTGAAATATTGCGGCGGTATCTCGGCCGGCGCGGCTCGGCATCGCGAGTGACCCTTATCGAGCCGTGAGCGCGACCTTTCACCGCCGCTGAAATTCACCGACGTAATAACTCGCGGCGATAATCGGGGCCGAGAACGAGGAGGGGAGAAAGAAAGAAAGAAAGAAAGAAAGAAAGAAAAACGTGGCCTGGCTGCGATATACCGTGGCCGTTCACGCGCCACAATAAATAAGACTTCAACGTGGCACTCTTTGGAATCCGCGCTCGCTCAACACGTCAGGACGTCCTGGGTGGTAATAGGCTCGCTCTCTCGGCGTTGGTCAACTTCGTCTTCTCACATTCGAACGTCGTCATCGTAGCAAAGTCCATCCTTTATAACGCTCGAAGGATCGGTTTCTGCGAGATTTTTCAGGAGATAGCTTCGGGAGGAAAGTTTCGAAGAGCAAATCGAAGCAAATCGGCATTTGCGCGCGGCGTGTGTATATGTACACATGTATGTACGTGTATTTGGATTGGACTAGCGCAGCGAAGGTGGCGGTTCCGTGACACGTAAAGGCCGGCGTAAAGGGACGACGGAGCAGGCGTCTGGTCGTATTATGCAAAACGGCGCTAGCCTGCCGGCTGCTGCGCCTACATGCGCGAGATCGTTCGATATATCGAAGCGGTAGACCACCATGGGGCAGATCGAGAGTGGCACGGTGCCCCTGTCAATTTATTACATCGTTTTGTTGCCACTCGCCATCGAATCTATCGTAATAACTCAGCGTTGACGTTCGTTGGACGGTTTGGTGCACCTTGCGCGTTGATCGGTGAAAAATTTACGCCGCTCTCTTGATCGCTCGTTCGCTTCGATGATCGGTCTTGGACTTCAATTCAGACACAGTGTCGCTAATGTTACACTGGAAACTTACTTTTCTACTAAAAATCCTCATTTCCCTCTACGTTGTCTTTCGTTTCGTACGAAATGCAAGTTGTGCAAACAAGTTTCATCTCAAAACTCATCCGAGACGTGAGTTTCGTAGAAATTTAAACAAACCCGTGATTGTCCGATAACATACAAAGCCGATTGGAACTTATGAAGAAAAAAAAGAAAAAGAAAAAAAGAACGAGTCTTCTCAATGTTTTTACGGGCTGATTAAAAGTTCCAATAGGTACGGAGTTGCATTACGATATCTCGTCGATTTATCGCACCGTGCTCGTTACGCCTCGGCAACGAATCGATCGTAATAACTCAACGTGTTACCGTTGTTTCAATATCTCTTCCCTGAGATTATAGAAAAATCCGACGATCGTTTCGTAGACAATACCGACACAGTGAAGCGATCCAAACAGTGAAGTTCTTGTCTCGATTTCGTGGTTACGCGGCGCATAAATGCTCCGGGCCTGTTGAGTGACACTATTGCAATCACCGTTACCGCGAAATGAAATGAACTCGCAGTTAGCCAGCGAGATTCGACGCGCTAATGCAAATCTGGTGATAAATTCGATTCATTGGCGCATTGGTGATTGATATTTCAACGTCTTCTGCGATCGGTGATAACCGAAATTCTGAAACTCTGGATCTTTAACAGGTTGTTGATCGTTGTCACGTGACTTTCGTAAGGCATATAGATAGAAATGATTCCAGGCCTCAATACATGTTTCTCGAAACTCTTTCGTTGTCTGCGTGATACTTTTGTTATACGCATGTTAGTTTATGTCGCGACATAATGTTTATTTCTCGAACAAAAATACTTCACACCCGACATTAACTGAGATTTTATTAGAGCAGAAAATTTCCGACTGTACATTCCCCAAATTTTCTACGCAATTGCGAGGAATGTGAAGGATGCGTAAAAATCTCTAATTTGACAAGCTAACTTTTATCAGTATAACATAGAGTAATTGTCAAATTACAGTTGAAATTAATTACACGAACGATTGCCGCGGTTGTCAAAGTGTCGAACTGAAAGAATTTAGACGTTTATCTAGCAAATAGAGCTAAAGTGGTTTCACCTTTCGCAAAAGTAAAACGCCACTCGCTGCGAACGTTACGGTGCGTTGGAAAGTAGTTGATCTCAAGGATCATCGCTTGGCGATGCCGGGACGTCCACTAAATTTTCAGCGAACCGCGAGGCAATCCGAGAGGAATCCGAGCAAATGGCCGGTCTGTTCGTTTTTCGCGAACGCCTGTCGGCGATACGAAACGCTCGGTTCGATGGGATCTCGGGGAGCCAGGGGAAGCAGCGCTTCGAGACTTCTCCTCGGTTCGCAGATACGATCCGAGGATATCCTCCCGAGGAATAAATATCCCGAACGGTCTTTCGAGGCTGGCCAGTCCTTCCTTCTGTCGAGATCCTCTGTCGACAGACGGACGGACGGAGAGATAATTGTCGAGCGCGCCGATCGTGCCAACAGATTGCCCGTCCGAGAGCACGATGGAAGGTGCCGATGATTTCTTCGTCCTTCGCTTAGGTGACGCAATCGCGAGGGCAGCAGGGCTCCGGGATCGAACGAACGAGGGTCAGATCGATCAATCGATCGATCGATCGATCGATTTTGCCGATACGGCGCCCTCGAACCAGGGAATGACGCGATCGAATTCGCACCATTCGGATTGACACGTTCATCCGTGACTGGGACTTTTAATTACTTGTCGATCGGGTGTCATCGCGTTGGCGAAAGTTTATTTATTTATTTTTTTTTTTTTTTCGGCTGTCTGTCCGCTACCAAGCGAGACTTCGGACCTGCTCGCGTGGCCGAGGAACGCGAGAGAAAATTGCAATTTGTCTTGCGGCGATCCTTGAGAAGCCTTAAACAGCGAGTGCTCTCAAGGATCCGTTGAAACGGTTGATAATTGGATCATTAGTATTGAAGTACTCGTTGCTCGTTTCCATCAGCGTCCGAAGAAGTGTAATCTGTACGTCGAGGACGTTCGTCATAAGGTGAAACAGTCGGCCGCGCACGACGAGAAGGACAGAGATTGGAAAAGTCGTGGGATCCAAACGCGCGCAAAGTGAATTTCCTACGCGATACAATGGAGGATGTTGCATGGTTGGATCGTTGTACAGGAAAAGAATACAGAGAAGAGAGTGAACGTTGGTGAATGCGCGAACGCGACACGAGTCGCGTAGGTGCGTTCGACTGTATCGATCTTGGAAGACGTACACGATATGGGACGACTTCCATCCGATCTGTCACTCCCCGATCGCAGCAAGGAACAGTCGAAACTTTTGCTTTTCGCGTTGACTTTCACGTCGCGTTTCACTTCCTAGAGATCGTTTCTGCTTGCCGTAAAACTATCCGCGGACTATTCGTATCGAACTCTCGTCGCGATTCAAACTTAAAATTTCATTCGGGAATTAAGTGTAAGGAATGTGACGAGAAAAAAAAAAGTGTTGAGCTGTTGCTTTTGATCAGGCTGGCGAGAAAAAGACTCAAGGAAAAGGTCGAACGCCGAAGGATTTTGAAAAGGGAGCAACGACCGATTTACGCCGGCAGCCTTCGCGAATCCTTGACCAGTGGAAAGAGAAAAAGACAAGCACTTCGCTACGCTTAATCCGCCGACAAAACGCCGAGAAAACGCGTAGCGTTAGAGGCGGAATTCGCGTGAAAGAACGCAGATCGTTTCTCTCGCGACTGCCTGCTCGCCAGTCGAACGAACATATCGTGTGACGGGGAGGCAAACGATCTGCTGGCGATCTCCACGATCCGTCCATAGAGCTGCCGGTAGCCACGAGTCTCGTAACTCCCACAAGACCGTATAAGCATCAGGTGTCCCCCTCCCTGACTTGCACGCGGTTCTGGACGAGGCCACACAGGGCCACGCTGTGGCTCCAAGAGGATAAATTTCTAAGTGAGCGGCGTACTGCATCACCATATAGGAGAATAATGTGACATTTTTTCCCACGTGGGGCCACTCTCCCAACGAGGAAGAACGTAACCAACGTACCAGCCCCCGTACAGATATTCCGTACATGGCGGCCGCGCCGCCTCTTTAAGACGGTTGCGCGACCGCGTTCGCCTCTATCCTCGCGGAGCGAGGGACCGCGCGAAACCGCTCGGCGCAGCCGCTCGTAACTTATCTAGCGTTACGTTTACACCGCTACGGCTACCGCAACTACCCCTGCCAACCTGGGCCCTAGGTCTGGATTTGTCGATGTGATAATAGAAAGTGTCGAGAGGCGAGAGGCGTGCACCAGAGCCACCAGAGCTTCCTGTACGGACGCACGATTACGACGGTCATTAGTTGCTCCGGCTCGCTGCTTTTGGACCGTGTTCCCCGCCAAAACGGGCCCGTTCGAGCTGTTCGCTGTTCCCTCTTGCTCGCGTAACTCGCGGTACTGCTCCGCAACACAACCGAGTATAGTTCTGGCTGCTGGCCTGCCAACGTTCGATTCTTCGCAATACGAGCATTTCCATGGAGTTTCGCTTTGTAACCGTTGTTTGTTTAACAATCGGTTGGAGGCAACGTAGCAGCTTGTAACGGAAGATTGTCGTGGTTAGGAAAATTTCGTGGATACAACGGGTAGAGGGAATCGCGCAAGTTTCCTCGTTGGTAACGATATAAGTGCACGTCTTTGTTCGCGCGATACAACCGCGCGAAATTACACGGTTTATCAAAACTTGATCGACCTCCGCCGGCGTTTTTGCGGTTGATGGCGGGGGGGGGGGAGGGGCGGCCCGTTTCTCTTAATAATTGGACAACACCATTGTTCCCACCTTGGCGAAGACCATCGGTAGATCGAGAAAAGGTTCTCGATAGCCGCTTATTGTGCCGACACGTGTGCATCGATAAGCAGCGTGATTAACGATCACCGTGATTTCGACCAAGTTCCCTCGGTAACTCGTTTCGTTTCCTTTCCTTTCCTCTTCGTTCTTTTCCCCCCTGCCCTCCTCCACTCTTTTGCCTCTTTCTCTTTTTCTCGTAAAACCCATTCCCACCTTCTCCACCCCCTCACCACCCCCTGCGGATCGTCCGCGAGAAGCGAAAGCGAAGAGGAGAAGAACTCGCGTCCGCGAACGCCGGGTTTCTTGCTTCGAGTGTTCTCCATCCTCCCGTATCAATTATCTTGTAAATTCGTCGTGTACACGGAAAGTGGATTTAATAACATTAGCATTTTCCCCTGTTATTAAAGTAACGTTGCCTTTTATTCCGCGGCGAGAGGTTCATTAAATCGTAAGCTACACCGGCGGGGGAGGGAAGGGTTGAATAAAGTCTCATATTTCTTCGGGTATTTTTTTTTTTTTTCACCTTCGCCGTAGCAAAAAGCACGGCGGTGGGCGTTGAACCGTGCCATTAACTGCAATTTCGCTGATGCGGTCCTTCTTCCGGATCGTTAGCGGAGCCACTTTGGCTGACTTATGTAAACTCCGTGGTTGATGCAGATGTGATTTAACGAGTGGAGTGAAAGACCACGATCGGCGTGGCACCGGCCAACGTACGACGCTTTTAACACGCTTCCATCGTGCAGACGCGCACTTGCAAATCCAACTGAAAGAACACGGCCACCAGAGGGATATATAGTTACGCAATACCGCTTTTACGAATTATGCGAGTGGATTAATGCTCTGCAATTCCGGTTCTCTTCAATATCACGTGAACTTCAAACGTACGATAACACTCGTGAAACTCTATGATCACGATATTCCAACGAAGTAGAATAAAATTTTAGAAATTCAAAGAATTTAAGCCGCAAGGTTAAAAAATTCTTCGAGCAACCGGATGAGAGCAACGCGACCAAATCGACTCGAGAGCGTAGCGAATTTTGCGGACTCGTAAAAATGATACGTGGAAATAGTTGTAGTTGGAGCATAACGTGCAAGGAGAAGGGAACGATGGAAATCGGCAGGTTCACGCCGCGAATCCTCTCCTCGTCCGACAGACGTGGACCTCCGACGTGGTTGTGGCAAAGATTTTGCCACGGACTGTATCCCTAACGATATGCGATTGTCGCCCCATTAGATGCACCTCTCACGGTCCGCTATATGGATATCTTCGCTCTCTTCTCTCCATATAGTGGCGGAGAGCCCCCATAGCGCTGTTTATCTCTCGGCTATGCCAGCATTGCACTCATATAACGAGACGAACCGACCCCGGCTGCCTTTCGAACAATGGTCGTGGTCTGCGGTCCGATCATAACCGCGAGAAAGGAGCCACAACTGAGGGTGGGGAGGGATGGGAAGGCGAGAGAAAACGTCGGGCAAGAGAAGAATAAGAAGTGGTGGCGACCAAGGTGACCTCCTCGACTTCTCCACTTTGCCTCCCTTTCGTTTCTTTCGTTGAAAAGAATCAGCTGATTCCGAGGCTTGGCCATCTGGACTCGAGTCGATCCATCGTCTCTAGATCCAGATCCTAGAATTTCCAGATCGAATTCGTTCAGTTTAGCGAGCGAGTTTCAGTTTATCTTTGCGCATATACGTTTCACACTTCATGTACCAATATATTACGTTGCCCGATTTTGTTCCAACATACCTAGTTACACTTCTCCCACGATACCACAGCTGAGCGGAGGCCGCTCCGATTTTTCCCCGATCGTAAATTCCACTTTTAATCACAACGTGCACAATTTCCACCGATCTACGAGCAAACGGCCTGCTTCCTCGTTTCTCCGTTCTGCACAGAAGACACGCAGCAAGAACAGAGGATCGTTTGCTAGTTCCTTATTGAGCCGCAACTGCAACCGGTGCTCGGAGAGAAAGAGAGAAAGAGAGAGAGAGAGAGAGAGAGAGAGAGCCATTCGACCACTCTATGCAATTGAACCACTCTATCCATCCGCAGATTTTATCTGGTTAATTTTAATATCTGAACGACTACCTCCCGCGGCAGGGACCATAGCAACTCGAGAAATCGTGTTCGTTGGAAACCCGTAAGAACCGTCGAGATGCGAATGTATCCGAGCGGCGAGCGACGACGGTGCGGTGGTAACGAATCGATACGTCATGCAAAAATGAGCCGTTCCCCCATGCCCGGGTAATTGGAGGTAGAAGTAAGTAAGTTATTCCGCGGCTAACTAACAGCGTCGCGATGGTTCTACCGCCTGGCTGGTTCTACCGTATCGGCCGCTGGGATCGCGCGATAAAACGATTGGGAATGCGGTTAGGCGATATTGTTGATAGCAAGTCGGACCAGTGCTGCAACGTAGGTACACCTGAACAAGCAGTTACAGCAGCAGGTCCAGCGACCTGCCATCCTCTAATCCCTGCTTAATGACTCGTGGGTCGATAAAGATGCCCGATCCACGGATAAATCGGAACGAACGTCTGGGAAAACTCTCGCGCCAGCGTCGACACTTCATGGTCATCTTTTTTTTTTATGGGACTTTTCTTATTGCCGCTTTCGTTACGACAGTCGCGAGGTCGGAGCGCCGCCGCGACAAAATTAATACACATCGATCGAATCTTCTTGTTTTCTTTTTTTTTTTAAACAAACTTTAATTTTTCAAATAAAAATCTCACCTTAAATTTATGAGAGATTAAAGAAAGATGTTTCATCGCAATGATTTCTCATCTCGTAAATATTCCACTGTCGAATAGAAAAAAATAGAAAGAACTCGTCTCGAGTTTTGCCTTAAGTGTGTTATGTATTTTCAAATATGCGATTACTCCGAAATACAATACGATCAATACATGTCGTATATATCCGACGCTCGTAATGAAAGATAAAGTTAAAAGAAATAAAACTTCTTTTCTCTTTTCTTCTTTTCCTTTTCCAACGATGCGAAAGAAAAGCTTCGACGACGCGAAACAAAGTTCGAAAGTTCGAGCAGCCTCGCTGCGCAAGAGGTGTCAAGGCGCAACGAAGAATTCCCATCGGCGCAATTATCCGCGGTGGCTCCCATGATACGCGACGACACGCAGGCACGCCGAGTTTTATTGATAAAGTCATTAGTAGGTTCGAACGACAGTCGATGATGGAGCGTGCACACGCTAATTATCCGACGCGTACGAGGTAATTCGAGCCTCCATCGTCGCTCGTGACGTATATAATAATCCAGGCACGCACGGTATGCCCGATAAAGCGGAGAGCGCCTTACCCACTCTATTACGCGGCTCTCGGACATACATAGTTATGCCCAGAATTGCCTCGTTGCTGATGCGCTCGCCGATCCTGCTGCAATTACTTGGCCGGCCTCGGCGCTCTACGTACACACGCGTGTGTTCGCGATGCAGCGTGAGAACCCGCCTCTTTTTTCCGCGCTCGATCGACGCGGAATGAATTCTCTTAAGTAACGAAGAAAGCGAAAACCATCCGCGGGGACGCGACACTGTGACACTCGCGACGAACGATTCGCCAACTAAAAACCGGTCATGATGTTTTATCGTACGAATGCCTCGCGACTAACGAAATCTTACTTTCTCGCTGAAAATCCCTGACGTGTTTTACCGGTTCCGGACGATTGTATATCGTCGGGCGTTAATTAGCCGACTGGTCGGCCGGTTGAATTCGTCGCTGTGTCGCGAGACGAGTGTAAAAGAAGTATAAAATTCAGACGCCGGCAACGAGCCGTTTCGTTTCATCTCGAGATGAAAACACAGACGCTGTAGAATAGTTTCGATTGGCGTTCAAAAGCTTTAGCGTCGGCTGATTTAATTGCAATAAATGAATGCAAATAGTCGCCGGTTGTATTTGCAGTGGACGATAGTTTCACCGTTGGTGATTTACGACGGTCTTCCACTAATAAATTTTGCAGCATGTGCGAAATATCTCATTGCTCGAAGAGTTGATAACAAGTAGCAGCAACGTCCGTGAACAGGTCGTTCGAATCAATTGAGCACGTTTAAGATCAGAGAGCCATTAACCATCGGACGATTAACAATCGTGGCTTATTTTCCTCGCGTGGTAATCGCGTCGATCGAAGGTGATCCTGTTTTTTTTTTTTTTTTTTTTCAATTCTCCGTACGAGCGGGCGTAATCAATTTCACTCGCTAATTGGAAACGAATACAGCGTAGAGACGTATCGGAAGAAGCGACGCCGTTTTTCTTATTTAATTTTCACGATGGAATCGACGTCGATCTTTAGAAGCTGAATAAACGCATAGGATCACACTAGAATCGACGTTGAAGGATTCGCGACGAGGTCGACGTTTCACCTACGCGCTCGGACAGATCTCGTACAGGATGTCTGTACGATCTCTTCAACGGGACGTCCTTCGAAGCCGAAAATTCCGTAGCACTTGTCCCCGATAGCAGCCGCATTTATATTTGTTGGACGGTACGAGCGTGCCGCGCGGTGTGTGTGTGTGTGTGTGTGTGTACACCAGCCGGCCCGAGCTGCAACAACTTTCGCCCTTGGGAGACTCGCGTTGCTCTTATTTAAACAACATACCTAACTCGCTCGCCTCTCTTACTCGCGACTCCCCCGCCCCCCACCATCGCGATCCGGGAGTACCAGGCATCCTTTTTCAGGAGCGTACCAACCCTTCTGGCATTCTGGTCGATCCTCTTCCACTTCTGCCGTTCAACGATCGAATTCTTTCAAAGAGGAATGATCCCTACAGAGATTAGATTACCGAATTGTAGAATTTCGCGGATGGTGTATAAAACTGATCAGAAAGTTCTCAAAACTGACGCGCGAAAGTGAAAACGAGGAAACTTGTGTAACTGGCAAAAGTTAAACAGAAAAGAACGAAAATACTTTTCGCAAGTGGAACTTTGAAAAAAATCACAGAGCCCGACGTCCTATCCTGGCAGAGACGTAACGCGTTCAAAAATTCGCGACGCGTGGAGGCAGCGTGTTGCGAGAATTTTCAAACGGACGGACAACGCGCGACAAACGAGATAACGTGATCCTAGGTGAAAGAGGGAGGGAGGAAGGGAGGGTTCCGTGGGGTCTAAACACGTCGCTGGTATCGCGGGTCGTGGTATCCCGGCTGGAAAGAGCCGTAGACCAGGCTTCTTAGCCTGGTCCAGCAGGTACCTCCGCCGTGGCCGTGGCACTGATCGCCCGGCGATACCGGCGTAATTTAAAATCATCGGGGCACGAGACAAAACAGGCAGCCGGGCAACAAGTGTGTGCTTTGCCCCGCGGAATCTTGATTATACATTCCGCGGATGACGGCCACGGGGACTCCGTGTTTCGCCTCTTCCTTTCCTCTTCCTACCTGAAGATGATCGCGCCCACCGAGATAATCGATCGCCGCCAATGTGTGTCCCTCGTCGCCTTTGATCTACGACGCTGAATGTTCGCACCTGGAGCCTCTCGCGCGCCGAAGCTGAGTAACAGGAGCGTCTCTTGGAGTTTTCAGCATTGACGCTGAAATATTTTCATACTTGGTAAAATTCTCAACGTACAACTGTATCTTGCTACATTTATCAGGAAATGTAGGAAAGTCTGGCGCGTGAGAGGTTCGATAGAGACTCTGCCTGGAAAATTTCCCGCGAGAGGCAAATAAAGACTAACCACCGAGGCGAGAAGGAAGAAGGTCTCGCGTAGGAATGCGTTTAGCATGGCCTTCCTCCGCCAAACGTGTAAAATATCCCCCCTCCTTTCGACGCGCTGGCTGACCAAAAGGCGAACAAGTACGCGTACGCGTTCCTCTGCAAAAGATATATTTGCCGAATGAATTCGTACAAGCTGGCGAGCCTTTTAGCAGCGTTTTTAACGCCGTTCGTTCTCCGCCTCCTCCTCGCTCCTCGTCCTTCTCTTTTCTTTTTTCTCTTGTTTTGTTTTTTCTTTTTTGTTTTGTACGCGTGACTCTTAAACACCCCGCGTATGCTTACGGTCGCTTGTGCATCGGCGCGACGCTGTTAAGCGACGGATTAAACGGGGAACGTCATGAGGATTCAGGGACGAACGAGATCTAGTCGGTACCCACGACGATCGCGGCGATTAACGACTGGACGTGGCTGGTGGACACCCCTCGACCATTCTAATTACCTGCCAGCGTGCAGCCTAGGATTATTCGTACTAGCATGTGCTGATTGCCGTCGGCGTGAAGGAAGGACATCGAGCGTTCGCGCTCGATTCGAGGCGCGGAGAAACGTTTGATTTATCGCCAAGGACAGCTGGCCCTTGCATTCGCGGGCAACAACACTGGCAGACGCAAAGCGGCTAATTAAGATTCGAATAGGGGGGCGGGGGGATCAAATCGAGCGTGGAGGATTTGTCTGCGAAGAGAAGGAAAGATGGTTGGCTACAGGTGGATGTCGTCCCTTGCGTCGTGGGGTTCCCGAAACAAGAAAAAGAACAACCTCGATTCGTTGATAAACGTCGCGTCCATAAATCCTACGATAAGCTGTTGCAGGAGGGAGTCACGCTTTCGCGATAGAAAGGATTTTGATGAGTGGGACACGTTTAGCCACGTATTTATTTCCAAATACAGAGTGCAGAGTTTGGAAAACGGGGCTATTAATTCAGAGACTCGGCGAGTTTGAAACGAGTTCGAAAGAGGTGAATACGGGAAAAGGTGTTTCTCGTTCTCGGCTTTGAGAACAGCCGCTCTACCGTTAGTTCGATTTATGCACTCGACTCGCGCTAACCGCTCGATTATACGCGACCGCTGCAACTGTAAACGTGGCATCGAGACACATGCGAGACTAATGCGCCCTACGTTCGCTACCGTCGCCGATTTCAGAATCGATCTCTATTTTTTTTTTTTTTTTTTTTTTTTGAAAACCAGGAATGAAGAAGAACTCGAATCGACAAAGTTCGAAAACTGTGTCGAGGATTTAATTTGGGAAATTTGGAAAATATGCGGAAAATAAACGTGACAAAAGAAAAGAAAATGAATTATTGAGAAAATGGATTTTAGTATCATGTTAGCCTAGAACTGTTTGGCTGTTCATGAGATGAAGAGTATATTTTAATTAGATGTTCCGTAAAAGAACAATTAATAAAATCTTTGGCAGTTAATTAATTCTGAATATTATAATTATTGTGATTTGACGGTTCTGTAGCGTTGATTCAAGTGAAGTGTTCTATAAAATGAAGAATCACAAGAAATGGACCAGTTCCTTGTTTCTCCTCTTAATCTTTCAGATACAGAAATTGAATTATTTAAAGAATTTTCACACACACACACACACGTACGAAATATTTTTCATCCTAGCCGAGTACAATAAACATTTGCAAAGAACGAACGCTGTTTCATCGAAATCTGTTCGCGTGATTTTGCACGTTGAATTCAATTGCACGAAACTGTCTCATCGAGGAAAATATTGAATTGGAAAGCAGAGATAACATTTTCACTCGAATAATGTATATTTTAGTGGAATAATAGTTACCACAGTAACACTGAATAAACTTTCGTTCTTTCGATCATTCGTACGGCTAGACGGTTATTCAAGCTTCCATTTTCAACAACTGATGTTCTTTTAAACTTGTACATCAATAAATTTTTATTCGTTTCACTTAACTCTTATTAACTGAGTAATTCGTAAAAATAACAAGTTAAGTGTTTTAGTTAATGTATTATATATTTTTATATATTGCTTAAAAATGTTTAAATAATACAATAATGTACAATGAATAAATTAAGAACAAATGTCAATTTTTTGTGTATTTTTTAGTTTGTCATCGATATGTAAATATTCCTTGCATAAAATGACCAAGCTTGCATGAAAATAAATATCTATGGAACAAAATTAAGTTATCATTGTCTGTAGCGTTAATTTCCAACTAACAATAAATTGAACAACAATCAATTAATCGTTGCTACATATTTCGATCGAAAAGTTTCGAAAAATGAAAAATGAAAAAAAAAAGGAAACAGCGACCACGTTGTTACCAAGTTAAGTTATTGCGAATCGATCGATTTCCCTTTCGCTTCCGTTTCCGTTTCCGTTTTCGTTTAAATTCATGGCATGCGTCTTCGGATGCATCCTGCGAATTTCACTCACAATCGTGCCGACCGACACGCGAAGAAACAATGAAGTCAAAACGGTAGTTCACTGTCGAACACAAACGCGATCCTTTCGCAATCGGCAATTCCTGTATTTGAGCTTTTCCCACGTAAAGTTGGAAATCGCGAGCCCCTCCCTTAGGCCAACGATCTTTTTCTAAGAATTTTCGTTCGTTTCGCAGACAAACGAAACGTGGTTCGACGAAGATTAATTGTTAGAAACGAGACGAAACAAAAATTGGGATTTACAGAGAGGAAATTACCTAAGATTGTCTAGATTATCTAGGATTGAATGTGACGAATAAAATTAACGATCATGATTTAAAAGAAAAACACTTCACTTGCGTCGTAAATTTACGCGTGCGTACATCGTGTAAAGATAATTTTGAAACGTTAACCAAATCTTTTATTTCATAATCTGTGTTTCGATCTAAATGTCTATTTACAACAAGTAAACTAAAACGCGATAATTTAAAAAAAAAATAACACTCGCACGGAATGTCGCAGTTTTAAAATCAAATGCTTATCAATTATTTTACTTGCCACGTCACATGTTACATTAGCATGCCATTTGTCAATTTCTTCAATCTATGTTATCCATTTGTAATTTACAACGTTGCAATCTCAGCACCTCAGCGCGTTTCGTTCGTTCGAGTTTTTCATTAAAAAGAAAAAAAAAGGAAACAAAAAGAGAAAGAAAATTCATGAGCCAATTGCTGTTCGAATTACACGCGTGAGTTAATAGGCACGCGTGCGTTCACGTGCATAGAACAATGGCGTCGCCATTTCGAATGTGCGTGCACGCGTACACTGGAAATACAATAATGGCCTCGCCGCGGGAAAACAGCCGGTTTCGAACGAATTGCCAGCCACTGTACTGCGATTTTGTGTAATTATCCCGTAATTTCTTTGCGCGGACGTTACCTCTTAAGTATCCACTGTACTCCAGTCAGATTCCGCGCGATTAACTAGCCTGTTGTTGTGACGAGCTCTAGATACCTAACCACCTTTTTCATATATAAATCACAGAGATTTTAATTGATTTGTAATAAAATGCGGATTTTAGAACTTACGCTCTTAATGCGTATAACTCGTATGATGTAATAGTATTATAAAATATATATAAAATATATACTCGAGGTATAAAAAAAAATATATACTCAAAGCATAGTAGTCTCTTTAAAACTTGTTGCTAGTATGCAAAACAATCTTCTTTTTAATCACATTCTGAAAATATCCAGATATTACTTTACTTTTCTTCCTTTTTAATCGAATTTATTAACCGCTTGTCTTACCGATTTTCTTTTCAACTTTAAGGTGCGAGCATTACCTATTGAAGTTGTTGAACATTAATTTAGAGTATTTAAAGTATTGAAATTATTACATGATAATTTTTATTTATCAAAACGTTCAGTTTGGTGGAAATTAAATTTAAAATTTGAATTGGAGTTTCCTTTTTTTTTTTTTTTTATCCAAGTCAAGACCTTAACTTGTACCACGAGTGAGTCGATATTACAATGGTTAAGTGAAGATCGAAATAGCAAATAAACCGAGAACTCGACGAATCACGAAATAACTTCAATTTTTATTTCATGATGTTATAACAATAAACCCAACCAATCAATATATTTACCAATTATAATTATACGTGTTATTTGTATATTATTTTAAAATTACACGTCACCGAATTATTTGTCCTCTCGAAAAACTCAAAAATTATTATCGTCCAACATCCTAGTCTCCAAGTATAGATAAAAATTCCATTCACTCGAGAAAAAAATCGAGCTCGATTGAAAAATAACTCGAGCTATCCAAGTGTAATACATGTGCGGTGTAGACACGTGAAAGTAAGAGAGAATATAGATGGCGTAGAAGCGCGAAGAAGAATCAGAGCGTTCAGGACAGGAAGTCGGTCCCGCTGGACGGCGATCAAACGATCGAAAGTAAGTTCGACGTGGACCGGACAAACGGTTTCCGTTAGTTCGCGTACGATCGTTACGCAAGGGGAACATCGGTCCCGGATGAGAAGGATGTGCGAAAGGAAGCCGCAGCTACACGCTGCCGTGAGCATATTTCCCATTCTACGACGAACCTGACTCTCTCGCCTGCTTCCTTACTTCCTCCTTGCTTCTGTTGCGTCGTTGTTTTCCAACGAATGCCCAATTGCGTAACCGACGGTGACTATTTGTCGTTGAAAAGCTAGTTATTGCAGACAAAGAGAAGTTTTCGGAGTAGAGTAAATGGAGAAAAAAAAAAAAAAAATGTTATTGAACTTGAGACGTAGGAATATGTCTTATATCTTATTTTATTTGACATTGACACTTTAGAATATTGAAACTGTGCGGATTGTATATTTAGAAATGGAATGTATCATTTTAACATTTGTGTCTTTTTAAAAAAAAAAAAAACGTACTCTAAGTGAACTAATCCCTTGATCCAAGTCGCTTTCGTTCTCATTGTTGGTCAGGTTGCAGTATGTAACATGTCAATCTATCAAGTATGTAAAATCTTGTCACTTCAGTGTCTCTACTACACGTAGAATGAAACCTGCAACTTTTTGATTGTTGCTTCTCAGTTCATATTAATATTGACGAACATTATATTATTGGTTGTTAAATTAAATATTTATTAATATTAATTAAAAATTAAATTGATACACATTGCATTATATCACGACATTTATAATATTACTGAAATTAAATATTACGTTATTAGTGAAAAAATCGTCTTCACGCAGAGAGTTTTTAATTTTAGAAAACAATATTATTAATTTTTACAATAAGTTTTTAATTTTAGAATTAACAATGTTATTTTTAATGTTTAAATATATAATATAATGTAATATTCGATGTACACCTTGCTCGTTTAACCTATATTAATTAATTAATTAATTAATTAATTTATTTATTTACTTTTTTTACTATCTTTGAAGCTAGAAGGGACGAAGGGTAGGGTTTAGGGATCAGTAGGCATCTTCTAAAGGTGCCGTGAAATCGAATAGGGTGAAAATGGTCGCGTGTTGATAGCTGTAACGAGAAGGGGCTGCCAGCCACCCCTCGGTAATGAGAGTCTAAAAATGCTTTCTTCCATAAACGCTGCCCTCCATGACCTCGTAAACCGTTCTCCCTTTTAGTTTTTCGTTTAACCTGTTGCTGGTAACCGTGTAAACAAATTACAACGTTGCCGTTGCGAAGTCGTCCAATTCCATGTAATATATATAATATATCGTATGATGTGCGATGCACATAAATAGACAGAGATTGACGGTGAATTGGAATGCATCACGTGTAATTAAATTCGTAGGTAATAGTAAACTCGTATTTTAGGCATCGAATTAATTTTTGGAACGATTCGTTATATCGATAGAGTTATTATATTCTATTATTATAGAATAGCGTTAGAATTGCGATCAATACAATTATATCTGTGTACATTGTTGGAGTATCTATCGACAGGCGTCGATTAAAATTAATTAAGTACAGTTAATTGGCATAATTCATCGTTATTCGATAGTGCTGTACGAAATGGACCTTTTTAAACAAGTTCAAATTATTTTTCTTTCGATCCGAATGAATTGAACGATCGAACGATTAAAAAGTAGGATTTCCAATGGTAACGCTGTCTATAAATTACTTTCGTGTCTTACTACCACGTGTACTGTTACTTAATCCGATATTCCAATAAATCTGAAAACTTGAAAAACCGCCAACGCAATACGCCACGGAAGATAACGGGATGGCTGGACGCAATAAACGCAATAAACGAGAATAAAGTCACCCGAGGGGGGTTGAATGAAACCCGGTACACAACAGCGGGGAAAAAGTTATCGTGCATGCTGCACGCAGGGAGCCGCATTGCAGTCGTGGAAGTCTCTGCATCCTTCCTCAACAACGGAGGAACAAACTCAATTTATTAGCCAGCCTGAGAGTGGCTGCGTCGAGCTAGACCAGAACTTCGAAGGCCTCTCAAAGCGACTAATGACGAGAAACGACATTAAAATTAGATCGAAGATCGAAGAACGGAAAGGAATTCGTTTACATCGCCATCGTCGTCGTCGTCGTCGTCGTCGTCGTCGCGCTCGCACGCGCCAAGGTCGAAGGAACCGTGCCTCAAGGTTGACACGCATGAACGGTATCGATGGTTATCGATATGGAACACTGCTGGCACACGAAACGAATTCGAACGTTCCGGCGTTAAAAAAAATCGAAATTGAATATATCTGCCGATCGAAATATTCTCGAAGGTAGTTTGAAGGCAGGAGGAAATTTGGATCGTCATGTATTTTTTCATCGGTGCTCTTTATTGATATGACTTGTTCTAGATTTAAAAAGGATTTATCATCGTATGTGTGTATGTAAGGAAATAGGTGAAAGAAGGTTAAAGTGTATTTTCATTATTGTACCCGCATTCGACGTCGATTCGAATGAAACGAAGCCATACATACAAAAGTAGGATGATTTACATTTTTTTCAAATTCCTACGAAGATAGATAGTGCCGTTATAGGGGTACCTGTATGAAATTCAATTATAGCAATTCTCTGCTTATTTTGTTCAATTAGCTGAGAACTTCATACTTGAATACTAAGCAATATGACAATAGGAAGAAGAGAAGACGTTCCGTATTTAATAGGATTTTCCGATAATTATTTAATTCCGAACTATAGAAATATAGAAAATTCCGTATTTTCCACATTTAATAGAACAACATTGAAATATACTTGTACGAATCGAATGTTTAAAATATACTTGCGTAAATATCGTGCTCGAATACTTGTTGGAACTTTTCCTGAATGTATCGCGTGGTGGTGTACAAACTATTTGCTAATATTACATTTTAATATCGAAAGTTGGAAACAAATTTAAAGATATACGTGGAAATTACAGGATATTCCACAGAGATTTCGCATTTGTTCGCAGTAATAGTCGAGAAAGATTCGTAATATGCAGTATTTATAGAATTTTCTTTTCAAATTACAAAGATCAACGAGCAAGATTTTCATGATTAACAAAGGATGAAAAATTGATAGCCCGGGCGTTTCTTTCATATCGGCGATGTCTCCTTAATGATGCCTGTTTAATAAAAATCGATGAAAGTAGAGTGATAAATTATCATATTTGGGTGATCGGTACAGGTGAAACGCGCGCTCTATCTCCGAAATCTACTTTTCGCACATTCGTCGTTCAATTATCCCGTATCTCTGAACGTCATCGTCGGTGCCACTGTCATGGGACCAGAAACGCATCTCGAGTCCCATGGAAACACGATACATATTTCTACCGTTGTACTTCGATCCTGTAACTCGAAATGGCGAACCAAAACAAGCCTCGGCCGTCACGGTGAACAGCTCGAGTGCTCGCTGTTGCCTCGCCGATTCGAGCCAAGTGCAAATCACGTTTAATTTAATTTTTACGACCAGCAGATCCCAAAGCTCGCTGATTCTCTTCCGTGTTTTTTTTTTTTTTTGGAAGAAACTTCACGTTTAAAAAAAAATGTCACTATTTTTTTTTCTTTCTTTAATTGCCAAAGAATACAACACTCCTATAATTACTCGAACATTTACGAATTATCGTCCGGAAAGAAATCCAAAAGATTGTCATTCCCTTTCGTTTTTTAAAGAAATATTATACACGTAATTCAAATATGGTATTTGAACACGTGAATCGGAGAAAATCTCGTCATGTTTCGAATATGTGACACTAGGTATCTGATCTTCAAATTGCCAAAAAGATACAAAATTGCAACGATACGCGCTGTTCTCCAATTACTCCGGTATTTGCAAGTAATTTAAAAAGACATTCAACTCTTAAAAATATTAAGAAGCAAATTACTTGGATGGACGAAATAAACTTCTCAGCGAGGGGATCTCAATCTGAAAAGAGAGGAACAACAAAAGGACAAAAGTATCGTGAAGTTAACAGATGCTTGAAAACTCTCTCGTAAATTCCTACAATTTCAACGATAATTAGGAGCTAACAACGACACGTACGATTCAGACAATCGCCAAGGCAAGAACTACTTCCTTCATCCTAGCAAAGAAAACCTTACATTACGCAATTCCCACTTTCAACTTCTCTCTTCGAATTATCTGTCTCAACCTCGCGATGAAATACGCGCGCGAGGCAACGAACTGCACCGCGTGTTGAAGAGAGATACAATTTAATTGCCCCATGCCAGAAACAACGAGAGGAACGAGTATCGTTGGGTGTCGTTGCTTGGTCGTTGGTTCAATCGAGGACAATTTGACCCGTGTTTGGCCGGATGGAGCTCGGCTGCTGTTTCGCCGAAGAAGAACCTCCGAATTCTACTTACGAGACATCTCGGTGCACACTCTGCCTGCGCGAGCTGCATTATTCATGATGGCGAGCGGTGCCATTTGGACCGTTTTCAACGGAGAGTCCCGGAGAATGCCGTGCCTCGTCACACCACACCGACAACTCCTACAACTCTATTTACACATTTCCGTATCACCGGGGCGGATCATAAGTTTCGTTGGTTATATCAGCCGTGCTCCAGTTTTCTTCTTTCTGCAGACACCGCGATGCGTCGTAACTCGCGAGTAACTATCGAGACCCATTCAACGAGTCCGCTGGTAGATCTGACGATCTATGGCTCGCCGTGTATCACTTCTTAAAACGCGGAATCGCGTGCCTTGCGTTCGCCGCCGTCACGTCGTCAGGAAGTCTCGCTCCACTTTATTTAATCGCGATCGCGTTTGCGATGTTCGTTCCGTGGAGAGTGGCCTTATTATTATTATTTTTATTTTTTATTTATTTCTATATTGGTCATCTCTACGAAATTTTCTACTTTCTCTCGTTTACGAAAATTCTCCGTTCTTTTTCTTCTTTTTCTTTTCAGTTGCGACTTTTTTTATTCTCCCTTTTCTTTTTTTTTTTCGAGATAAAGCAGTTGACTCGACTGACTGTTTCTGAATGCTAATCGATTGTGAAATTATTATTGGACTGTGGATTTTTTTATGAAAAAATGTACAAGATATCGAAAGTATAGTATTTTCTGTGGTATTTGTTAGGTAGAATAATTTAGCACAACCGTGCTTTTATTTTTTTTAATAAAATCGAGTCTTCAGAAATAGGAAAAAGACCCGCAGTTTAATTATTAGCTAGCCTTGGGGCAACGCTGCAGGGCAATTGGAAGAAAATTGGAATATGAAAAATGCTCTTCTTTAATATTTTCAAACATCGAGAAGATAAAACTTATGAAAATTGTACGGAGAAATTGACTTTACCAATTTCGGTTGAACCAAACTTCTGAACGAGTTAAAATTTAAATTAGACATTAATCAATGATTGATGATATTGAGAGGATAAAATAAAAATGACTGATACAATAAAAATATTCATTGAGCATATAGAAATGTTTGTTATCAAAGTTAGTCTTAGGGTTAGTCGTCGATAAACAGAAATGAAATAAAAAAACAAGTTTTATTAACAAGTTTTATTAACAAGTTTATAAAATTGATGGCTAATTAACGTTTAATATCTCTAAAGACATAGTACGGAGCAATCCGAAAAGTGAAAATACCTATTGATAGAAATGATTGAAGTTGACCTGTAATAAAGTTCTAGTTGAAGCATTATCGATAAATGATTATAAACATGAAACAAACGGGTTTGTTTTACAAAATTACAGTACAAATTTTCGTTAAAAAAAAAAAAAGAGATCAAGTGCGAACAATTACGCAACACCAAACGCATGGTCTGGTCTCTACTTTGAAATTTTCGCGAGAAGTCTCGACAGGCATCGCTGGCACCGACGCGAGTCATCGACTCGTCGGATAAAATCCATACGAGAGCGGTGTCGGTCCGTCTGAGCCGAAAGCGGTGGTCGGGTGTCCGGCTCGAAAATCCTCTTCCTCTCGACACTCACACACACTCACACACACATAGCCAGAACAGAAGAGAGAAAGAGTGAGAGAGAGAGAGAGAGAGAGAGAGAGAGAGAGAGAGAGAGAGAGAGAGAGAGAGAGAGAGAAAGAAGCGTAGAGTATACGTGTGGCACGGTCGCATGATCACACGGCCTTGATTCGTAAGTAGGAGGGTAAACGAGGGGAAAATTAGCGGGGAGGTTAAAAAAAAAATATGTAAAAGAAGAGGCTGCGAAATGTGAGGGATGAAGGAATAGAGAGAGAGAGAGAGAGAGAGAGAGGAGCGAAAGTGGAGGAATCAGTGAAGGAAGGAAAATGTGAATTCGGAGAGAGAGGAAAGCAAAAAATGGGAGAGCAACTGAAAGTACGAGAGAGAGAGAGAGAGAGAAAGTGTATACATGAGGAAAGAAAAAGAGAGAGAGAGAGAGAGAGAGAAAGAAAGAGAGAAAGAAGCGATCGAGAGCCGCCGTCGACACAGACTGGGCCGCGGGCGGCTCGTCGTCGCGTAGGTCGCGTTGGGTGTCCAACAGTTGAAAGTGACTTGTCTTGTGTTGATGTTGCAGGTTCAAAAGCCTGGCACATGCGGCTGACCTTTGACCGGGTGCCAGGCGGCTGCAACCTTCACAGGTGCAAGCTGTGCGGCAAGGTCGTGACGCACATCAGGAACCACTACCACGTCCACTTCCCCGGCAGGTTTGAGTGTCCTCTCTGTCGTGCCACGTACACACGTAGCGACAACCTGCGCACGCACTTTAAATTCAAACACCCCGAGGCAAGAAAGATCGATCTAAACGATTTCGTGACAGGCACGTTGGCGCTCTCCGCGATGAGTAACGATACCATGAACACGCTGTCCTAAAACGCGGGATGGACCGTTGCACGCGTCTGTATATATCTTATACGTATATACACATACATGCGTGTAGACGCGTGTCTACGTGTGCATGTGTATATATCTATATCTATATATATATATAAATATTTACTTTACACGTACATATTTACGCGCCCCGAAAGTAAGGAAACCAGGAAAAAAGTAACAATGAATAATATATAAATAAATAATAATTTAGCATGTATATGCGTATATGTATATAAGAGATACTTTGTACACATATACGTGTATACATACGTATATATATATAAGAACAGGGAAAAAGATGATGATGATGATGCGTTATACAGAGAACGCGAGTGGCTGCGCCGACAGGGTGAAAGGAGAGGGGGGAGGGGGGGGGTGGCAATTATTGTCGCAATAATGAGTACGTCCCTGGTGTCACGGCCGCGCAAAAGGCCGGTCTCTCTCGGCTTTTTTCTGTTTTTCGAACACCAAATCTTTTATAGGTTCTCTACGCTTAAGAAATCGACGATGAGATTCTCCTTATCGCGCGATAACGGGGACAAAGGGTGGGCGTTGTTTCGTTTTTCTGCGATTTGTCTTTCGGGGTGGACATTTGTCGTGTTAGTTGAAAAAAGAAAAAAAGAAAGGGAAAAAAAAAAGAACGAGACGAGTTCAGGTGTGAGGAAAAAAGCGAGCGAGCGAGCGAGCGAGCGAGGCGAGATGCGCGTGCGCGTGCGCGCGCGTTGCAATGGATTTGTGCGCACGCGCGGTAGAACGATCGGCCGACCGGGTGGGTAGCGTACACGCATGCGCGTGACACACTGCCGTCGCTACCGCGGGAAAAACTTTCTTCTTCGACGGGCCGACTTTTTACGTTCGATTTGTCTTCGGCGTGGCTCCGGCGCGGTCTTTTTCGCACGCGGTGCGACGAACGAAAAGTTCCTTCTCGAGTTGCTGGCGAGAGTTGTTTGCCGTTTGTTGTTTGTTGTTGTTTTTTCATTGACGATCGACGCATCGGGGGACGAGGGAGAGAGAGAGAGAGAGAGAGAGAGAGAGAGTGAGAGAGTGAGAGAGTGAAAGAGAAAACGTATCGGGGGAGAAGAGGAAACGAGAGAGTGACGAAAGACAGGAGCCTGAGACGAATCGTGGTTAGCGCGGGTCGCTTATATTTGTATATCTCGGCTTTTTTACGCTCGCGTTATCGCTCGGGGCCGATCGGTGGAGGAACGCGCGCGCGCACGCGCCAACTCGCGCGACGCCGGCCGCCGTTTTTCGAAACGACGCGTTTCGAAAACATTGTCCAAAGACCGGGCAGCTTTATTTTTTTTGTGGTAAACGAGCGCTGCGCCGATCGACGATATATATATATAAATACTAAAGAGAGGAGTGTTAGCTCGGGTGAGTTTACGATTCGCGTATTATTGCTATATATATACATATATATATATATATTATATTATATTATAAATATTAATAATGGGAGATTTAATGGAATAACATATTATATATATATAGCAAACGGGGAGCAAACGTGGTGCCAATTCCTCCCGTAGTTGCATGCTGCCTAGCGGCCGATGCCCGCCGTTCGACAGCCAAAAGAAGAAGAAAAAAAAAAAAAAGAAACGGAATTACGATTAATCGATTAATTAATTAATTATTAATGTGGACTTGCTGGAAGTATAATTCATTCGATAAGCAGGGTGAGTCGTACAATTGTTGAAGAGTTTATAGTTGGACTTCATATTAGAGTGTAATCGTGTGTTTCATCGGCGTTTCAACGGGAATCGTTGGCAAATGTATCACGTAGCACGCGCTGGCTTTCAACACCGTCGTATAGGATTTACGGGTTTGGGGGAGGGGGATTCTCGGGGAGGATTTGACACATGGATACACATCTACACAGTCACGACAGAATCAGAATATATGGACCTACGCGAGGTATGTATATACGACGAGAGAGGCAGCCGTTTGATACACCATATACATACGAATCTTGCACTCACACGTAACATACACGCACATTGTACGCGTGTTACATAGGTACACAGGGACAGAAACACGGAACACGCAGTCACACGACACCTTTTTGTATACTTCCGGCGATTTGCCGGAAATACGGTGACACGCAATATTAATCGACTAACAACGAAATCTTTTAGTCTTATGCATCGTCTTTAGTGCTCTATTTTTTCTTTTCTTTTTCCTTTTTTTTTCTTTTCTTTTGATAGCGATAAGAAGGACGAAATAAGAGAACAGAAAGAAAGAGAAAAGCAAAGGAAAGAAAGGAAATAGGCAAGAATAAGTGGCGCTTTGCAGCTCTAATATGAGCTCTGAACTATAAAACGCGTTGTTTGTTACTTGGAACACCTAAAAAACAAAAAAGTCTATAATATTTACGATTTAAAAAAAACTGCACACCTCCGCAGATACGATAATCGCAGCAGATAATGTGAAAAATAATTTGTGGAAAGATCGAACCCGAGACATTCCACGAGAATTCGGAAACTTAAGCGCATAGGCGAACGCATAGTGAGGATCTTATCTTGTAATCGGATTGATTTCTAGTACTATTGCTATATTATTAATATTATACGTTATAAACGTCATTACGTTAATGGTTGGTCGGCCGGTTGTTCGGCGCGATTGAAAATCCCCGTCAATCGGCCAGCGACGACATATACATAATTATATATATATATACATATAGTGTTTAATGCTGTTTTTAAAATAACGGTGTCAATTTTTATTCAAGAGGGCTGGTTTACTGAAATATTTTCACCGCTACGTCGTTACACATGTTGATATTTAAATTGGTTGGGGTGCAATCTGTTTGTTCTACCTTTCTTCTTTGTTTGTTTTTACGCGAGGAAATTTATATACACATTTATACACATAATATATCTATATACATATTTACTTCCTTACACGTTATAACATTATTATATTTAACGATATAGGGGTCATTTTTTTTTCCCGAGAAAGAAAAAAAAAAAAAAAAAAGAAAAAGAAATGGTAGGAAAAAGGAAGTAAGACGGAGAGAAATTATGTATGACGTAGTAGAGCTGTGTGTGTCCAGCCGCGAACGATCCAGGCGTGAGCACGCGCGACACCATCCGCGCGTACACGCTTTTCGGATTTGTATTTCGCGCGGACGAACCGGGTTAACCGTTTACAACCGACTCGGACAAACGAACGAATGGACAAACATAACAAACGCGTACGTGAGGTACGCGTGTTTCGAAGCTTAGGAATTCGTATAATTCGCAGTCGGAGTAACGCGCCGACGTTGGTTGGTCGGTACGTCGAGTCCGCTAGCTATTCAAAGAGCCAAACCGCTACATTGTGATCAAATGATATTACCCGTCGATCTTCTCTCTTTTGCAAAAAGGGGCACTTTGCATAGTTAAGGCTACCACCCGATTACGCATATAAATATATACACATAAATATATATATATATATATATATATATATATAAAATTTAATAATATAATTATATATATACATATATATATGTATGTATGTATGATAACCAGAATATTAATATATTACGCAGATGATTAAGTATATCAATTAATATATTGGATAATTTATTCTATTTTGTTTTATCGTTTTAATGATTTTATATATGTGTTGTTCACTGTTTATATATTACAACGCCAACACGCGGTTATATTGTTACACGGGGGACACGAACATGAAACGTACATACGTACACACACACACACATATACACGCGGTACACGTATACATATATTATACTATGATTATATTGCAATATAGATGAATATACGCAGAATTTATTATTTATTGTTATTGTCGGATGGGACGGGGCGAATTTGAATTCTTAGGTGCACTTGGTAAACGTTGAAGAAGTTCTTTTCCTTTTCCTTTTCGTTGTCATCTCCTCTCAGTTTTTACCTTTTTTTTTTTTCTTTCTTTTCTTTTCTCTCCTCGTATCGGCTTTCGGCCATGACCGCGAGAGCCAAAAAATCTCTGCTCGTGTTCACGTCTTTATTCTTTTCCCTTCCTTTTTTTTTTCTTTTTTTGTTTTCTTTTTTCTTTTTCTTCTACTTCTTTAACGCTGGAATTACCAACGACCAAAGCACACGAAACGTGCGTCAGAGAAACGAGAGAGAGAGAGAGAGAGAACGAGCAGTGGGAAGAAGTTTTTATTTACAAATTTCTGAAAAGTTTTTACAACCGAATTTCTAAAAGTAACGATTTAAGCGAAGAATCACGAAGAATTTGGTAATTTCGGTAATTCCAGTGTTACGTACACACGTGTTTTATCTCTCTTTACGAAATACATACGCTAGCCGAGTGTTTCGAATGCCGGTCAAATATAAAATCCCGCTAGACGGTCTAAACAACATCGCGTTAAGATTTTAGAGCTTCACAGGGAGAAGATCTAACGAAATTTTCCTTCAATCCTTCCGTCCTCCGTGTCTGCCGTGCCTCCAGCTCGTTGCGAAGTGTATCGTTGTTTTCCGCTCTGGGAAGCTTTCGCGTGAGAAGCAGCCCGAGACTCCACGCTTGTCGTAGAAAGCTCGATTGCAGCTTGAAAATTTTGAATCTTGATGGCGAGAATCTTGACAGAGAATCGGTTGAGGGGAGATAAAATTTCAAAGAGAGCCGAGATTGCAGCAAGTTGCTGCTGATGGACCAGCGAGTTCTCCAGTTTATGACTCTTTTAATAGACGTAGCCGGGGCGAGATAAAATTTTTACGTCGCCGAGCATTGCGACGGGGAGATCTCCCAACACCGTGTGATCTACTATTTGAAATTTTACGACTCGTTCGGTAGGGGGCGCAACAAAATTTTAAGAGTTCTCGAAATTGCTCTGGCGGAGGGGAAGGACTGTCGCAACGTTTGTCGCAATTTCATCCTGGTCGAGTTCGAAAAGTCGTTTCGTTTTTTTTTTTTTTTTTTAACTCTTCCCAAGTGGATTTTCGTTTGTTTATGAAATATTGCGATTAACTCGATTTTTCTATTTCCTTTTGAGTGTTTTTAAAAAAGGAAAGTCGCAATTAATTAAAAGTAACGTAGTACATGATATCTTGCTTCGAGATATCCTGAAATGTCATTTTTAACTTTATCTTTTTGCTCATATTTTCGATATTATAAATCAAATTGTAGTTCTTTGTCTTTGAAATTTCAATCCATTTACTTCTCTGAAGAATAATGTTACAATTGAGATCAGAGCTTTTAATATTAAAACAATTTTATTAGACACAAGCTTATAGACTATTAATTAAAGCATAAAGAAACAGCGGTATTTTCGTTGATAAACAGTGGAGTAATGAAGAAAACTTTTCGTGAAAAATTTATTTCTCTCAACCAATATTACAGTTCAGATTAATTCCGAATTTTCGTGTAAAGTAATATTTGTGAAACCAGAATAGAAAAAAACGTACATTCAAAAAACAGATTTCTATTTCATAGATTTTGCTCTTCAGAATTCCGTAAAATACATCCTGAAAGATAGAGATGTCCTGTATTCGACGAAATCGCTAAAAATCTAGCCCCCCCCCCTAACCCAAAGAAACTTTCGTTCCCAAGTGACTTTTCAATCCGGATCCGCTTACACAGAGTTCAGAATCGTCTTGCACGATCTTCACGAGGTTTGCCGAACACGTCGACAAATGCTAAAATGCCATAAAGTGATATCTTATTCACGTTCGTGTACGTAGAGAGAATGTCGCGTGTCCGACCAGTTACGACCATTTCTCCTGTTGTTGTTCTCGATATACGTGCCGACATACAGGGCACGTCGTGAAATTATACCTTTAACCGCAACGTGTTAGCCGCCTCCCCCCTCCTCCCACGGTTGTGCATAATTATCGGTTAACGACGCGCCTCGACTGAATTTCGCGCGATTTTTATCCTACATCGCGACGTAGTTCGCAAGGCGCCATGAATCCAGCCGAGCTGTTATCGCGCCGGCGAAATTGCTGTTCGATTACAGGCGACGATCTCTCGCGGTACGTTTGCCACGCAGTCTGGCCGGCGGCCCTCTTTGCCTGAAACTTTTCTGGCAATTTGGTGGTTCGTTCGAGTTTTAAAGGGATCGAGGAGAATATCGAACCACTTCTGGTCGACCAAGTTGGAAACTTCCAACCGTCGGGATCGTCTCTTTCGCTTGTCGCTTTTTGTCTCCTCTCTTGTTCGGCGCGTTTGCACTTCCGCGATCGCGTCGTTGGAATTCCAACGTGGCTCGTACGGAGCAATTTGTACAAGTCAATTTGTCGACTCTGGTAAACGTTGCCGGTGTTGGTAAGATCGTCGGTTGTTCGTGAAATAAATTTATATTATTTCGTCGTTATTTCTTGGTCGTTTCTGGCTTGAACCATCTTTCCCGAAAAGCCTCCCCTTCTCGACAATGAGCCCTTTGAAACAATCGAGGCCGCCAGTCTCCTCGCGGACTATTCAATTTTTCGCCATGGAAGTGGAAGTTTTGTGAAGACCGAGATGAATGATGATAGACGCTGTGTCTGGCGAATGGGTTAGCTCGGGTTTTCTGTTTTTTTTTTTTTTTTTTTTTTTTTTTTTTTTTATGCCCGGGATTTAACGTCTCTTGTCTGCTCTTTATTGTTATTACCAGGCCTAATCTTGTTGTATTTGGAAAACCATATTATCTGTTTCTTATCTGTTCTTTCCAACATATATCCAATTGACAGTGTTCTCCGTTTCAGCCTTTGGTTTGGAAACTCGACGCGATGCATTTGCGAGAAATTTCAAAAAAACGTACACAGTACACGTAATATACACGTAAAAATATTCAAAAAATAGTCTTGTCAAGATTTCTTTCAGTGATCACAAAATATTGAAAGATATTGCCGAATACCTAGCTTCTCAAGTAAATTGATGAAAATTTAACTTTTTTTCGATTAAAAAAGGAAAACAAGTATTCTGTTTTAATTCGCATGAAGATCGCACGGTCCTCTCTCAATTATGCCAACTACATGATGGAACGTATATAGTGTGAGAAAGACATCAGTTGTTCAAACTGATCTGACAAAATCGAACGAAATTATTAAGAAACGTCAGAGTTTCGCCGAAGGAAATATCTTAAATCTTGCTTAACTCCGCAGGTTAATTCGAACCTCTTTGAGGCAAGCATCGAGCGTCCATCGTCTTTCTTCTCGTGCTTTTGAAACAGTTTCATATCGTAGTTTCCCGGCTTGAAATAAAGACGATTAAGACGAAGAAACCGGCGAGAGAGGGTCGACAAAGGGGTTAGAAAGGGATTAAAATTGCTTTTTCCCGTGCAAGTGAAAAGTTACAGTTGTGTATCGCGATTCGTGGTAGCCTCCTCTGGATTCCATCTGGTTTAAAAAGAGATCTTTCGGAATTTATTAAGACGCCTCGGTTGTCCGAGATCTCGCTAGACAAAACTCGAAGCTTCAGCGCGATGATCTTCGCGTCGGGAAATTTCTTTCTCTACTTGGGTCTTTGCCTGGTCGGAGATTTATTGAGAACGATGCGAGCGTTCTGAAATTAAGACATAAAACGCGACATCCCCTACATTTTTCTTTTATTTTGTTTGTAAAAATTTATGACGCGTGTGAAATGTGTAAAATGCTTAAAGTTTAATAATTACACGAAATTATTATGTCGTACGGTATTCTAAATTGGAAATTTATTTAGAAATTTCGAAATTTTATTAACGAAGCGCAAAGTGTTTAGTTGCGAGTCCAATTATTGAAATATCAAGTTCACGAAGGCACGATTCCCACGAGAGTTCATAATCTACTTGCAATTCTCACTTCGTACAACGTTCTAAATTCGAAATTTATTTTATCAGAATGAAGCACAAAGTTCAGCGTGAGTCCAATTTTTGAAGTACTAAGCTCGTAAAGACACAATTTTCACAAGAATCCGTATTCGACGATTCTTTTGTCACTTGTTAATACTCAAATGATCCGATTTATTGTTTCCTCTCGACCTCTCGAATTTTACCATTCTTTTACTTGAGAAATATCCGACTGATCAGCCAGGGACTCTATTTTACTCTGTCGTCGTAGTAGAAAACACAGTTTTCGTGTTTCCGCGACGTTCTGCCAAACGATTTTTATCTTTTATGCCGACGTCGCGTGGCACATAACATTTTATCGTTCGACCTTCGATCCATGCGCCCGCGAAGATGGCAATTATCTCCGATACAACGAATCTAAAAACGCGGATAGCTGGGTTTTTTTTTCTGTCGTTGGATAAGTTCGAATCTTTTTTCTTTTCGATGAAAACGTATATTTCTCGACAACGAGTTGCAGTTTCGTTTAATTTTTCACCGAGACGAAGATGTTTGGAACCGTGGAGAGCAGTAAGAGAGGAAGTTCGTTGAAAATTGCAAGTCAGATTCCTTTTGAAGTTTGAGAAAGTTGAAGAATTTCAGGGCTGATCACATTTTCGATCCTCGCTCTTCCACAAAGGAATTCCTTCGCGATGTTCGACCATTCTCGAATCGGAAAAGTTTTCACGTTGGATCTTGGGTAAATACTTGAACCAAGTATTGAAAAAAAAAAAAAAAAAAAAAATCGAGAACATTTACATTTCGTGTTTCGAGCTGTTTTAAATTGATTGGTTGATTTAATCAAAATAATTTCGTGATTTGTACAAACCAAACGATTAGCTAGTTCCATTATTTCAGATTTACATTTTTCAGTGACTTGGTCGTTGGATGATGAAACAAAATCCAACATGTTGACATTGCATTCAAAAGCTTCTAATCAATTTAACAAATTTCAAAGGAAAGAGATGAAAAGGGGAGAGCCACGTCTCTGGCAATCAACCAGAATAACTTGCTTCAAATTTCATTCCCTACGTTAATCTAATCGAAAATTCAATGTGCAACAATGTTTCTTCTTCAAATTAAAATCCCCGAAAAGTAAGGCACGAAAGTAAGGAAAGAAACGAGAAGCAAATTTCTGGCAATCTCCAGTCAAAGATCTCGAAAATTGAGTAACGCTTCACGAGGCTCGTTTCGAGAGAAAGTGAGAACAGAATTCAGTAGAATTAGTCGTTCGCGTGGCGGATTTATCCGACAAACAGTTTCACAGGGTGACGGATGCGTGTCGTCGCGGCCGAACGAGCTTTTTATTTTCAACAACTGCAGCGACGCGATATGTAATTAGTTCCATGACCAAGTGTATCGATCGTCACTCGCTCTCAGCGTCGTCGTCGTCGTCATCGACAACATCCCCTTTTTGACTCTCGCTAATATCGCTGTTTGTCGGTTTTCAAGCACTTCAAGCCAATTTCCGGAATTGTCCGCGCGCGCAAGTCGTCAAAAACGCTCGATCGTTAATCACGAGTTGTCGGAGGACGTAACGATCGCCGAGTTTTCAGTACGCGCACATACATACGCGTTTCACTATCAACCTCTACAGAGTGATTCGCAATACGGAACGGCGGCGAGACAAGAATTAAACATTGAAAATTATTCGGGATAAAATTACAAAATTGCGTTGCAAAGAATTACGTTACGTATCGAGGTAATTCTCACCGTTTCAGTATCGTCTAGAATTACACAGATTTATTCTGTAAAAATCGTGCAAAAATCTTCGTGAGTTTACCTGAGACGAAATTTGGTAATATTTGAGTGATTTAAGCTGGCTCGATATCTTACAATTTTCCCTGCGTATTATCCCTTGGAATTACAGAGATTTATCGTAAAAAATGTAAGACGAAAAACTCGGCAAAACGCGCACGTTCCTTTGTCAGTAGAAATCTTTTTCACCGCGAAGAGAATTCGTTTTTATAAAAGTAGGATGTTGTTGCTTGCGTCAAGATTGTATCACGCTACGAATGTCAAAGTATTTGTCAGAAGAGCCGCTGTTGGGTACATTTTCACGCAACCGCACGCATCACATTCTACGTTGAAATTAAACGAAACACGTCAAATAATTAAACTCTACATTTCGCGTTTGTTGTTAATAACTTTCAAACACGATATTTTCGGAGTGTGCACGATCTTTCAATTCGGGACGGGGAAGCTTGCGTATCTCCGCTCAAAAAATTGCATCCTCTCTGATAATCGTTTCATCCCACAGTCGCAACCCTGATTTCAAAATCACCCTGTACACCGACAATCAATACTCGCAAGCCTGTCTCATTCGCAAATACGACAGACGACCGACCATCTAATTTCCTGCACGTTTCGAACAATTCTATCAACGTCCAAAAAAAAAAAAAAAAGAAAGGAAAATAGAAAATAGAAAATTATAGCGGAGAATTACAGAATTATATCATTTCGCTAATCACGTATGCGCGCACAATGCTTCCTCTCGCTGCGGAGCAGAGAAAGAGAGATTTAGCGCGGAGTCTATCTATGTATGTGTGTATGTACAAATTTTTTTTCGGCAGAAAAGATCGATGCACTTGGCGGCTAGAACACGCGAGTTAAACGGTACTTTTAACCCTCGAGTCAGCCACGGGGAAACGCGGCGGGGGATCGTTAGCAACCATCTAGACGAGCATCGTCGAGCAGAGTCGTCGGGTCTTTTTCGTTTGCACGAGCGTTTCCCTGCACGGTGTGTACGTGCGTGTGTATGTGCGTGTGTGTGTGTGTGTGTGTATATCTGTGTATCTGTGTGTGCCTGACGTACCGTGGCAGCCCTGTTGTTACGCACTTCGCGGCCCTATTTCTTCTTCGCGGGCTCTCCTCCCGGCGCCATGGGGTTGGAGGGCGTCGGAAAGGGGGTGGAAGGCGTGCACGCTCGACTTGGAGAAACGTAAAAGCCGACGTTGAACGTTCAACGACACGGGAACACTGTTAAATGGAACGAACAAACGAGCATCGGACAGTTTCACACACGCACAGAATTTATTGCTTTTTTCGTTTCTTTTTCGTTGTCTTTTTTTTCTTTAAGAGAGAGAAAGAGAGAGAGAGAGAGAGGGAGAGGAAGCAACTGTGTGTTTGCGTAGAATTTTCGCGTCGGTTGAAAATTTCCTTTTATTGCCGAATTATTTAAATCCCAATGTGAGCGTAAACCGAGCTTTCTCCTTTGAATTTCTTTCGAAACGGGCATCCCCCGTTTTATTGGAAGCGGGTCGAATATTTGGCCGGACCGAGTTTTACATATTTTCCTCGGTGCCGTAGAACAACGGCAAATGTACCGTAGACTGTGGATGTTGATGTAAATTCATAGTATCTCACAAAGGTAGTAGTTGAAAAACTAGGAGCCAGATAGAGATCTGTCTCGCACAAATGGATACTGCAACGAGCCACTGTTATTCATTCATACCTCGAACGAGTATCTTTCGATCGTAGATGACTAATGTACGTTGAGATACTAAAATATTCACGATGAAAGTTCCAGAAATTACAGTGCTAAATTGTAACATTCCGTGATTCCAATTAAGAATTCATAATTTTATCGTGTGTTCTTTTAATTTCTCACAAGTGCATAAAAATTCGCGATTATATTTAGATTCGAGATTTGAACAATCGACAATTTTTAGAAATGGAATGAAAAATTTACTTTTCCTGTAAAATAACTAACAAAGTAATAACAATTGAACAGACTGTCGAGATTACTCTTAGATGTTGAGGTGAGTTGGTAATTGTCTAAGTAGAATAACCTCGTCAGTAATGAAGAAGAATATAATGTATATATGATCAAACGTGGTTTCGGCTTGATGTGTGAAAGTTTCGGTTTTTTTATATTCCGAGATGCTTCGCGATACTTCTTTTATTTCGTTTGCTCGAATATCGCGAAGGATATTCTCCCGTTTGCCATTCATTCCGTTCTTCGCGTACATTTATCTCACTTCAGACTTTATTTCCCTCCTTATTGAACCCGACCGTGAGAAAATTGTTCCGACACTTACGATAAACTTCAACACGCGGTATGATCGTGGTAGATAGTCGTATATGCGTATGAAACGTATCGACGAAACGTGTCGAGATTTTGTTTATTGCTGCGTCGAGACGTCGTGATAAAGAAATCGAGATACATACATGCAGGAATTAAATAAGAAAATACATCGAATGTTTGAATGGTCGGAGGTTCAATGAAATCAGTGAGAAAAAAAAAAAAAAATTCAAGTTTCCTCAGGCGTAATTTTCATTTAGAAACTGAAAGATGTTCTCTGAAAATATAAGACTACTTTGTTATTAGAGAGTGCTTCACGTCTGACCATAGTCGGCACAATCCACTTGCTCGAGGAGTTACAAGTTTTCAATTCTTGTTGAAGATATTAATGGCTACTAATTTTATAGCTGCCGTAGATATTAAAACTGCAGGTCCATTTAACTCGGTATTCTATGGTATCTTGCCCCCGTTACACGAATCTACCATAGATCATTTTCTAAATTTAGGTGAAACGTGATGTAACGAATATCACCCGTTTCGCGTAATTTTCACTCAACGAAAACTTTTATCAGATAATCGAAAAGACAGATGATAGCAGAATGGAGACAATTTGCTCGAAAATTACGAGAGCCATTAAACTAATAAAATTATAGATTATAAGGTGAGGAATTCGAAGAAATTCTACGTAGAGCATTCTGGCGCACGTGCGTAGGTTTAGAGAAATATTTCCAGAGGCATTCGCGGAGATCGGCGAATATAAGGTTGCTCGTTACGCCTTCAGTATTCGATCGCTATGCGAATCACTCGAAGCACGACGCGTATTTCAAGCTCACGGGACGAGAAACAAGGAAGGGATAGTGAATGAAGCCGGGACGCGAAGATCTGTACATTACGGCGCGATGTATTATATACGATCACGAGGGTCATCGATATCAGATCAATTGGAAAATTGTCTTTTTGAATCTTTCGATGTCAAACGTCTTCTGTCATTTACAATCAAACGTTCCTTTGACAATGAATTTTTGTTCACTTGTTCATAAGGAATGATGCTGCCTATTAACGAGGACAATGAGCTATCTTATTTATCTACAAACAGATTTCTCGTCGTATTTTCTATTAATCTTTTATATATAACTTCGTTTCAGATCACTTTTTTTCTTTATCAGTGAAAACCATCGTCGATTCTAATTTGTTATTGACAAGGAGATTGATGAAAATTCGAGGACTTCGGTTAAGATCGTTTTTCTTTTCAAAAATACCTCGACGATCAATAAATAGCAAGACTTAGTTTTAAACTGCGACGTTGCGCGAAGCGTAATCTATTCTGTCTTCTCTTCGCGGTAAACAAATTCGTTGTCATCAATTAGCTGTCGATCGCTGTTCGGTTGGTTCGCTGCAATTATCATACAGAGTCTATAAACTTCCACTGAGAAACATAGCCAGTCACGGTTTAACAGTGTTTGCCAATACATCAATGCAGCAACGTTTTTCTTTTCATTGGCCGTGAGTTTCAACTTTAATTCTCTAATGGATTTTCAGCCTGAATAAACATCGTTTAACTACCTGTAACTATCGAACCAGTTGGAATGACTGTTGTATCAGATTTTTTGCCTCTGCTTGACCATCTTAACGTTTAGTTTCATTCAAACAAGTTCGAACTAGTGAAAAGAGGTTAAATAACTCAAAATTAACTATTATTGTTATTCTCAATATTGACAATCCTGTTACAGTGTTGCAACATTATGCAGAATTGGCAATGTTGATTCTATCGAAATTATTGAAACATTTGTTCGTTCTCTTTGAGCGAATTGAACATCAAAACAACGTCAATTCTAGTGTCACTGTACCAAATGAGTCGACATGACTGTTGTCAGATCTTTTGCTTCTACTTGGCCATCTTAACGTTTAGTTTCATTCAAACAAGATTGATTAAATAATTCAAAATTAACTATTATTGATATTCTCACGTTGTACAGTTACAATATTGCAATATTATGCAACATTGATTCTACTAAAATTATTGAAACATTTGTTCGTTCTTTTCGAGTTCAATTGTACATTAAAAAATCGGCAATTCCAGTATCACAAAACTTTGGTTCTTCTCGTTTAGTAAAATATCTCCAGTCGCATCCACCGAAATTCCCTCTTCGAAAAAATGTGACGCGTTGATACAGAACTTTGGAACGTTCTTTATTGTTAGTGAAAAAGGTTTCTTCGAAACGGAGGACGGAAGGAGGACTCTGGTCGCAAAAGTCGAGCTTCCTTTTCCCCTGCCCCGGTAGTTTCTTTCTCGTCGCGATTTTTTGGCGGTCATTCGTTCGTATTCGGTATCCGATTGGTCGCGGATTCGGCCAAAAACTCTTTGCACGCTCACACGTACACGTGCAGTCGTGCCGCGCGTAATAGAGAAATTATCTGTACACGGGTAAAAAAANGTGCTAACACCTTTATTGAAATTGAAAGATGAATTTAAGAAGTAAAATAAATAAATTAACTAAAGAGAAAAAAAAAAAAAATGAAAAAGAAAAAAATGAAACAAAAGGGGGAAAAAACCAAGTAAAAAAAAAAGAAAAAAAAAAGAAGAGAGAGAAAGAGGAAATAAGAAAAAAATCGTGCAATATCGCGAGAATAGGGGAAAAAAATGCGGGCCGAGGCAGCTGTCACTGGCCGAAACGCGGCGTCAAGTTTCCCGTGGTGTTTTGAAAAACCGTGGTGGCGGAGGAGAATGGCGAGCGAGGCACAAAACGAATGAAAATCACGTTTCCGTTCACTTTTCCAAGTCGTCGCGTCGCGGCGACAAAACGCGCCGGCCGATCCCGTCGTTCGCGCGACCATTTTTTCCCCGATTGTGTCCCTCTGGTGGGAACGGAGGGTGAGGGGAGAAAGAAAGAAAAAAAAAAAAAAGAAAAGGACGTTTCAATCGCCAAAAAATGAAAGCAGGAAAAAAAAAAGAAAACGAAAGAAAGAAGAAGAAGGAAAAGAAAAACGGAACGGGATCGCTGTATCATTTTGTCAGTCCTGTGAAATCGCGGATCTCTTTGTCCGATTGTTTCTTTCGGTGCTTCGTTTTCCCCTCTTTCTTGCGGATTCTTCTGACCGGCGAAATGTCATTCGAACGGTTTCATAGTGGAAACAATTTTAATCTTAAAGATACTGTGCAGATTTTTTATTGAGAAGGTTTCTTTTTGTTATAGTATTCTTGACAATTGGCTTTTGGCTTGGACGAATTGGATTGTTGTTTTAATGCATAGCGTCCGTTATTGAGGGTAATAATTTGTAACTGAATTTTATACGAGTCAAAACGTTTGGACGCGTTTTTTTTTTTTTACCATTTATCAGAATAATCGCGTCTTTCAAGGAAAATTGTTGGAGGAATGCGCTGGTGACGAACGGACGTGTTAAAAATTCTCGTAATTGTTTCAATCGTTTTTCGAATCGTAAAATGACAGGTTACACAAAACACGTTGGAAGAAACTTTTTAAAAAGAAAATTATGATAATCGAGTAGAATACAGCCGTATATAAAGTATTCAGTCAGCTTCGTTCTTTGAACCTCTAGAAACCTCTCTATAACCGTCAAAATAAAACAAATTAATAATTAGACAAGTTAATTTCCATCAGATTTGCGTTAGTGCCTTCGAGATTTAGTGTTTGATTCAGTTTCGACGAAAACGATGGAAAAAGTAGAAAATTTCCAGTTACATCCGCGACGAGTTCATTCATCTTGCCTCTTTAACAGGCGAAAATTTCCTGTTATAACAGAGGGTGAAAATGTTCCCTCGTTATAACAGAACCTCTCCAATTCTCGCCGCTGTGCCCTCGAAACTGCTCGAAACAGTTAACGTTATTCGTGGGGAAAAAAATTAGCACGTTGGGGGCAACGCGATACGGCCGATCGAGTGACACTCGACAAAAAAAAAAAAAAAAAAAACAAAAAGAAAGAAAGACCGGTAAATATAGCAAAACAGGAAACAAGAAACATATCCATGCGAGACTTATTTCTGTGGAACGCGTGGGAAGCATACGTGTAATTCGACGTACATACTAGTCGAAAAAGAGAAGGATGGGTCGGGGGGCCGTGAAAAAAAGAGAGAAAATACTCGGCACATACAAACACAAACACACACACAAACACACACGCACACACACACATTGAATTCACAAAATATCGAATCGATCCAATCTTACAGTTCGATAGAATTGGTCACGGATCATCTGGCTGTTATATCGAAATCTTTATTAATTAAACACGGAAATCTCTACTATGTACTATTACTACTATTGACTACTACTACTACTACTATTACTACTATTGATTATTATTGCTACCGCTATTACTACTATTACTATTACTACTACTATTGCTACTACTACTGCTACTACTACTATTACTATATAATAGGTATTTATATATTTACAATTGCGTGGTGTGGAGTGGAACATTGTGATATAATAGATTGGTGCTAACACCTTTATTGAAATTGAAAGATGAATTTAAGAAGTAAAATAAATAAATTAACTAAAGAGAAAAAAAAAAAAAA